>NC_079191.1:281852993-282152993 GCF_029499605.1 Hyla sarda
AAACTGTGTATCTTCGGCTGTTGCAAAACTACAACTCCCAGCATGCCCGGACAGTCAAAGGCTGTGTGGGCATGCTCGGACACAGTGTGGAAAACACGGCTCTAAATGGAGCCTACAACACAAATGTGAGCAGAATGTTGACTGCTGGATGCATTTTCTGCTTCTCATAATCCAATAAACAGAATTGTGCAAATATATTAAACAGATTACTGAAATTGGGAAAACAGAAAATATCCAGGAAACATTAAAAACCAGTTTAATGATTGGAGACAGGATATGTCAGGATGTAATATTGAATCCGCTGTTACCCTGATGTTTTACAACAGATCTGTTACAGCTCATGATCAGTGCATTGATTTCCATCTCTCAGCTAAATAGATGCTTTGCTGTCCAGTTTGGATAGAAAATAATGTGAGATGCAGAAAACAATCCACATAGTAGTTGAGGTCAAGCCTGTTAGCGTATATTTAAAAGGGACTTTGTTGCAGTGCAGATTTTAAGGTGCATTCTTCCCTGGCTTCTGGCTCTGTATATTGTTATTGCATTTAACCTCTAAAAGAATTCTTGGTATATGTTGTTTTAATTGTCGGTTCAATCTTCTAATTACCTTCATGGCTGATTAATCTCTTAGTAACAACTATTGACTCTATTCCTTACCAGTTTAAGAACCGTAACCTTTATTTTTCCATCCACATGGGCATAGGATGGTTTGTTTTTTTTATTTTTTGCGTGACCAATTGTACTTTGCAATTACACCTTTCCCTTTATCATAAAATGCATGATGCACCATTAAAATATGTTTTTGTTTCAGGAGAGGCATAAGAGAACCCTAATTTTGTCCCTTTTTTGGTTTTTTGGTTTTACACAGTACACTTCACAGTAAAACTGACATGTTCTCTTTATTCTGTGGGGCACTACAATTAAAACAATACCCATTTGTACATGGTTTTCTATTGTACTGCTTTTAAAATGTTGTTTTATTTTTTTTTAAACAAAATAAGTGTGTTTAAAATTGCCCTATTCTAACCCCCTATTTTTCCATACGCGACTGTATGGGGGCTTATTTTTTGCAATGTGATCTTTACCATCTGCGTGTACATGTGACTTTTTGCTCACTTTTTATTCCTTTTTTCTTGGATTTGATGTGAAAGCCACCAGGCCCCCTCCCACAGACTTGCATTAAGGGGCAGGCCGTGACGTCACGGCTCCGGCCCCTGTATCGCCTGTCATTACGCACAGAGCGAGTTTGCTCTCTGTAGTGATGACAGCGGGGTGCCGCAGCCGAGATCACGTGGGACCCCTGCGATCAGACATCTTATCTCCTTTCCTTTGGATAGAGGATAAGATGTCTAGGGGCAGAGTACCCCTTTAACTGCTTTGGGGGTTAACATACAGTAAAGGAGTGCTCTCTTTAGATCTATAAATCTATAGATTTACTGTAACCCCTTGGTGGGCTGAGCACTCTACTTGGGCCCAACAAGGTAAGAGTTAACTAACAGATGTATAGCTTCTGGCACAGCTCTGCCCCGCTAGGAGCAGGGACTCCTGTCAGTGTAGTGACAGGAGTTCGGGCTTTGGTACAGTATATAGGGGTTCTCTATACACTACTGTATACCGTATAGCCGGTGGAGGTAAAAAGTGATGCTATGCATTACCACTTACTTACTTTTTTTCACCCTTATAGACTTCTTTAGGAGAGAGATGCCAAGATTTCTTGACAAAAACGCCATAGTCTCACCACGATGAGATTTGGGAAACTGCCAGTGAGCCCAAAAATGCCCAAAAGCCGTGAATGTATCCTGCCTTATTCTGTTCATTTATGAGCCTATCCATTGAAGAAGCGCCCGGTACTGGTCAAAGTTTTTATGCACTTTGCAGTGCATTTCTGTCCATTGTTTGGCCTGCAGGCAGATGATCATCTTTTAATTGACTATGTGCTTTCTCAGGTGTTACACCCTCAGGGCAACACAATCCGGTAAGGTGCTCTTTTACGTTTAGCTTTACCACTGGAGAGTACTACAGAAGGACGCTGAAGGACCAGGCAAGTTTTAGGACAACAATACGTTTATTCCCAGTATGCAACGCGTTTCGCGCATATGTGCTTCATCAGGCATGCTGTTTTTTTTTCTTGTGCTGATTTTGTGGAGCGGCAGCAGTGGGTCACCATTACACACCCTTATCCATGTTGTGCTGGCCTATTCACAACCTGCTTTGGTAAGCGCTACTTTACATTGAGCGTTTTGTATGATCTGGCGTTATTACACTATGGAGCGCTCCTTCTTTGTCTTTTTCTAACATTTAGGTGTGGCATAGCTATTATAAGCAAACATTGAAACATTGCGTATATATATATATATATAATATATATATAATATAAAATATATATGCAATGTGTATATATATGTATGTGTTACGCCGAGCGCTCCGGGTCCCCGCTCCTCCCCGGAGCGCTCGCTACACTCTCGCTACTGCAGCGCTCCGGTCAGATCCACTGACCTGGGGCGCTGCGATACCACCTCCAGCCGGGATGCGATTCGCGATGCGGGTGGCGCCCGCTCGCGATGCGCACCCCGGCTCCCGTACCTGACTCGATCTCCGTCGGTCCTGTCCCGGCGCGCGCGGCCCCGCTCCCTAGGGCGCGCGCGAGCCGGGTCTCTGCGATTTAAAGGGCCACTGCGCCGCTGATTGGCGCAGTGGTTCTAATTAGTGTGTTCACCTGTGCACTCCCTATTTATCCTCACTTCCCCTGCACTCCCTCGCCGGATCTTGTTGCCATTGTGCCAGTGAAAGCGTTTCCTTGTGTGTTCCTAGCCTGTGTTCCAGACCTCCTGCCGTTGCCCCTGACTACGATCCTTGCTGCCTGCCCCGACCTTCTGCTACGTCCGACCTTGCTTCTGTCTACTCCCTTGTACCGCGCCTATCTTCAGCAGCCAGAGAGGTTGAGCCGTTGCTAGTGGATACGACCTGGTCACTACCGCCGCAGCAAGACCATCCCGCTTTGCGGCGGGCTCTGGTGAAAACCAGTAGTGACTTAGAACCGATCCACTAGCACGGTCCACGCCAATCCCTCTCTGGCACAGAGGATCCACCTCCTGCCAGCCGGCATCGTGACAGTATGTATACACAGTGGGGAAAAAAAGTATTTGGTCAGCCACCAACTGTGCACGTTCTCTCAGTTAAAAAGATGAGAGGCCTGTAATTTTCATCATAGATATACGTCAACTATGAGGGACAAAAGGAGAAAAAAATCAATAAAATCACAGTCTGATTTTTAAAGAATTTATTTGCAAGATATGGTGGAATATAGGGATGTCCCGATACCATTTTTTTAAGACCGAGTACGAGTACCGATACTTTAATTCTAGTACTCGCCGATACCAAGTACAAGTACTTATATTTTAAAGGGAATCTGACAACAGGGTGACCCGGTTTCTGGAGTGGAGTGACGTGTGTGTCACATGCTCCTCCATAGGACAACATGATACGGACCAGAGGACGGGAGAATGGGACAGCAGAGCAGCAGCAGGTATCGAGCATGGTATTGGGGACATTAAACGAGTCCCCGATACCATGCAAATGGCAAGTATCGGCCCCGATACCGATACCAGTATCGGTATCGGGACATCCCTAGTGGAATATAAGTATTTGGTCAATAACAAAAGTTAATCTCAATACTTTGTTATATACCCTTTGTTGGCAATGACAGAGGTCAAACATTTTCTGTAAGTCCTCATAAGGTTTTCACACACTGTTGCTGGTATTTTGGCCCATTCCTCCATGCAGATCTCCTCTAGAGCAGTAATGTTTTGGGGTTGTCGCCGGGCAACACAGAATTTCAACTCCCTCCAAATTTTTTCTATGGGTTTGAGATCTGGAGACTGGCTAGGCCACTCCAGGACATTGAAATGCTTCTTACGGGCGGTGTGTTTGGGATCATGGTCATGCTGAAAGACCCAGCCACGTTTCATCTTGAATGCCCTTGCTGATGGAAGGAGGTTTTCCCTCAAAATCTCACGATACATAGCCCCATTCATTCTTTCCTTTACACGGATCGGTCCTGGTTCCTTAGCAGAAACACAGCCCTAAAGTATGATGTTTCCACCTCCATGCTTCACAGTAGGTATGGTGTTCTTTGGATGAAACACAGCATTCTTTCTCCTCCAAAACATAACCAGTTGAGTTTTTACCACAGAGCTCTACTTTGGTTTCATCTGACCATATGACATTCTCCCAATACTCTTCTGGATCATCCAAATGCTCTCTAGCAAACTTCAGACATGTACTGGCTTAAGCAGGGAACACGTCTGGCACTGCATCATTTGAGTCCCTGGCGGCGTAGTGTGTTACTGATGGTAGCCTTTGTTACTTTAGTCTCAGCCCTCTTCAGGTCATTCACTAGGTCCCCCTGTGTGGTTCTGGTATTTTTGCTCACTGTTTTTGTGATAATTTTGATACCACGGGGTAAGATCTTGCATGGAGCCCCAAGGGAGATTATCAGTGGTCTTGTATGTCTTCCATTTTCTAATAATTGCTCCCACAGCCTATTGCAGATTCAGTCTTCCCAGCAGGTCTACAATTTTGCTTCTGGTGTCCTTCGACAGCTCTTTGGTCTTGGCCATAGTGGAGTTTGGAGTGTGACTGTTTGAGATTGTGGACAGGTGTCTTTTTTTTTTTTTATACTGATAGGTGCCATAAATACAGGCAATGAGTGGAGGACAGAGGAGACTCTCTTAAAGAAGAAGTTACGGGTCTGTGAGAGCCAGAAATCTTGCTTGTTTGTAGGTGACCAAATACTTATTTTCCACCAGAATTTGCAAATAAATTCTTTAAAAATCAGACAATGTTATTTTATGGATTTTTTTTTTCTCATTATGTCTCCCATAGTTGAGGTATACTTATGATGAAAATTACAGGCCTCTCATCGTTTTAAGTGGGAGACTAAATAATTTTTTGCTCCACTGTATATATTGAAGAAATTACAGAAATGACATGCTGCAGAAAGGACATGCTGCAACCCAACCGCAATCTCCTGCACCACGCCCCAGCTCTACTTGTGCACGAAGCGATGGTCTATAAACACCATCTCCATGCATTTCTATAGGAAAGCTGGTGATACACAAGCACACCTGTGTTCACTCCAGCGATCAGCCACTTTTCCCCTATTGTGGTGGGAGTGCGGGTGGCACTGGGGAGTTACAGATCATTTAGGCTCCACTTACGAAGAAAGATACGGAGGCACTCGGGTCTGCTGCGGTGAGTTTATTCAAAGACCGGTATTACAACAGCCTGGTCGACGAATCGTTTCACGCACTTGCGCTTAATCAATTATCTCTAACTACCTTTCACTCCTATTTATACGATACAAATAACTTTATTAACAAGTGAATGACACACACATGTAAAACTTTTAAAATTGTATGGGAATATACACATAACCATACAATAATGCATATCAGAGAGTCACTTTCACTTCATACTTGTTTCTTATATTTATAATACTAATGGCACATCACATTACAAGGGGTAACCTGCTTCACAGTCAGTTATTGCTGGATAGCGAAGAGACAAGTTACTCATGGGGGAATACACTTAAATCGCTCCGTGTGTTCAGGCCCAATGGACCTAGTGCGTCTTTACGGAGAAATAATTCTGTTTCCTTTTGTAACAATAATTTTTGTTTATCACCCCCTCTTGGTGGTAAGTGTTGTACAAATAAACCTATGAATTTCAACTGTTCTTTTTTTATTCTCTGCAACTGTATTTATGGACCTAAAATGTTTTTATTCTGATATGTAAGGGTCTTATTGTCTTCCCGATGTAATATTTTTTGCAACTGCATATCAAAGCATTAACGACAAAACTCTTTTTACAAGTAATAAAATTGTTGATTTTTATAATATATGTACCTAGTTGGATTTCTTTTTGATTACATAACATGTGACTTATATTGCATTGTCCGCAATAAAAATGACCTGACGGCCGTTGTTTTGTAACCAGTTTGATTTTAGACTCTCATCTTCTTTTTCTAATCTATTTTTTACCAGATGTAACACTAACGCTTCAGAAGACAGGAACACCGGTGGATGTGGATCCGCTGGGCCTGTGTGGCAGGTGACTCGGATTGTACCAGGGAGCGGAGTCTAAGGTGCCACTGGTTTTCACCAGAGCCCGCCACAAAGCGGGATGGACTTGCTGCGGCAGGCGGCACCCAGGTCACCAGAGCCCGCCACAAAGTGGGATGGACTTGCTGTGGCAGGCGGCATCCAGGTCGCTACCCCTGGCATAGCTCGACCACACAGGCGGCTGAGTAGATGCGTGGCACAGGAGGCATACGGCAGCTCATAGTCTGGATAGCAGAAGGTCAGGGCAGGCGGCACAGTAGTGTAGTCAAGACGTAGCAGGAGTTCAATAGGAAAGCGCAGAGGAGCAAGGTCAAAGTCAGAAAGCAAGGGATCAGATACATGGCAAGGCAATACTGAGGAACGCTTTCTCTAAGGCACAAGGCAACAAAGTTCCGGCAGGGGAGTGGGGAGGAATTTATAAATGAGCCACAGGTGAATTACACTAATGAGCGTACTGACCCTTTAAATCTTAAAGCTCCGGTGCGCGCGCGCTCTAGGGGATGGGGACACGCGCGCCAGAGTAGAGAGGCAGAGGAGGAGGCAGGAGAAACACCTGGAGAGTGACGGACTGGAGCTCACATGTGGACGCGTCCCGCGATGCGAGTCCCAGCCCCGTCAGCAGCAGGTAAGGGGACCATGCACTCACGGCGTGTGCGGCCAGAGCGCATAACGTAACACCAGAATGCCCTTTTTAAGTTTTTAGTTCTTCTGAATGATACTAATGGTTTTGTGTGTGTGTATATAGTGTCTTTTAGTAGCTCATCAGTGTGTAAAATATGCCAATTTATAAAAATTGTGGTCCGAATAAATTTCTCCATGGGACTAAATTCGAACGAGAACGAAAAAATCTTTTGGTTATTGGTGCCGGTTTTCTTGCGTTGTTTTGTGTAGCATTTGATAGCATCGGATGGCTAGTGCTCTATCATAAGCCTCTTTTAGTAATTGTGGTGGATAACCTCTGTCTTTTAGTCTCTGACAATTCTTTGGCCTGTTGTTTGAATGTACTTTCACTAGTGTTAATCCTACGTAACTGCACCATCTGGCCGTAGGGTAAAGATTTTTTCACATGATAAGGATGAATAACAGAGAATTGGTTGTGGAAGGTTTGCCCCTCAATGTTTAGTTGGTCATCCGGTATTTAGAGTTTTACATCTAAAAATTCAATGCTGGTTTCACTGTATACGCTGGTGAAGTGCATATTAGCTGTGTTATTCATGTATTGCACATAACTCATTGAACCTATCTTGTGTTTTTGACCAAAATACCAAAATATCGTCTACATAATGTACATATAAGGCCAGATGTTGCTTAAAGGGGTTGGACATAGAAAAAAATTATATCATCTTCCAGGGACCCCAAAAATTATTTAGCAAAAGTGGGGACAACATTGGTCCCCATCGTAGTCCCATCTGTCTGCATGTACCAGTCCCCGAAAAATTGGAACACATTGTGACCCAGCACAAACTGAAACAATTAACATATATACTCAATGAAATGCTCTTCATAAGTCTGTAGCATTACCCTTAGATTGAGGGTCAGGGTATATAAGTCATTTTACATCACGCTGTACACATTCCAAAAATGTATGAATACTTGATCCCGCGGACAAAGGGGGGTTAAATATAGATGGCACTCCCCCCAATAAAGGAGAACATTCCTCTATACCCTGTGCATTGCTGTCAGGGATAACCAGCAATTATTGTAGCAACTCCCTATCACTCTCACTGAAATTGGGGTTTAAGCAAAAACCTAAGGCTCCCGTGGTGATCTGTTTTTCACCCAATAATTTATCCTATACTCCCCTGTTAGACTTCTCATTCGAATTTAGTCCCATGGAGAAAGTTATTCGGACGTCAATTTAAAAAAATTGGCATATTTTACACAATGATGAGCTACTAAAAGACATTATACACACAAAACCGTTAGTATCATTCAGAAGAACTAAAAACTTAAGGGACATTCTGGTAAAAATAGATTTGAAAAAAAAAAGATGAGTCTAAAATCAAACTGGTTACCAAAACAACTGCCATCAGGTTATTTTAAATGCGGACAATGCAATATATGTCACATGTAATCAAAAAGAAATCCAACTAGGTACATATATTATAAAAATCAACAATTTTATTACTTCTAAAAAGAGTTTTATCGTTTATGCTTTGATATGCAGTTGCAAAAAATATATTACATCGGAAAGACAATAAGACCCTTACATATCAGAATAAAAGAACACTTTAGGTCCATGATTACAGGTGCGGGATGTCCTAGATTATTAGAACACATGAACAGCGCCCATGAGAATAAAAAAGAACACTTGAAATTCATAGGTTTATTTGTACAACACTTACCACCAAGAGGAGGTGATAAACAAAAATTATTGTTACAAAAGGAAACAGAATTCATTCTCCGTACAGACACACTAGGTCCATTGGGCCTGAACACACGGAGCGATTTAAATGTATTTCCCCCCTGAGTAACTTGTCTCTTCGCTATCCAGCAATAACTGACTGTGAAGCAGGTTACCCCTTGTAATGTGATGTGCCATTAGTATTATAAATATAAGAAACAAGTATGAAGTGAAAGTGACTCTCTGATATGCATTATTGTATGGTTATGTGTATATTCCCATACAATTTTAAAAGTTTTACATGTGTGTCATTCACTTGTTAATAAAGTTATTTGTATCGTATAAATAGGAAGGGGAGTGAAAGGTAGTTAGATCATTGATTAAGCTCTGGTGTGTGAAACGATTCGTCGACCAGGCTGTTGTAATACCTGCATTTTGTTTTTTTTGTTTATTTCTCCTGACCCTGGCGTACGCCACAAGGCGTTTACCTGTGCTGCTTAGCAGTGTGTGTTTCCTTGCTGGCTTGGGGAGTTTAGTTTTTTCTACCTATAGAAGTCTATGGGAAGAAAAACACTACCATTTTTTTTTCAAAGCCACACACAGATCATTCTGCAATATAGAAGATCTTCCACTGAGCCTACAAATTCTACTAATAAAAGAGAAAAGAGTGAGAAAAGGTAAAAGAAAGAGTCGTGTGTATTTCAGTTTTCCCTACTGACTCCTAGTATAGGTTTTTAGCCCCCCCCACCACAAAAAACAAAACACCAAGCGGTGAGTGTCTGTTTTCATCCTTATATATACTTTACAAATAATTGCATAATCTGTAGGGATTTGAAGAGCGGTGTCGATCTATCATTATACATTTGACGTGAACAGAGTACACATCACTCAGCCAGCAGTAATTACTCTGTTGAGGGACTCGGCTGGCCACAGTACATGGTGGAGTCTTACTGTGTATGCTCCCTCAATAAACTAGACTTCCTTAGCTTGATGGACCTGATGTCAGCAATGATGTCTCGTTTGTTGATACTTCCAGCAGCTCAACTACATGTCATTGGAAGAACATGAAATGCATTCGGCCAGGGACACTTATCCGGCTCAGCAATTAAAAAATAAACTCACTGTACATAATGAAAGAGCATGGCATATAAGACCAGTCAACCCTTTTTAGGCTCAGTATCAGGGTATATTTATTTGACTTCACACCTCAAGCCTGAGTCAATAGAATTGTCAATTGCAATTTAGAGAATCCATATTCTGGCCTTAAAAATATATTTTCCCCAATGTGTTTTTAAAAGTCTCCCATATAGTGTCTGCACTCTTGTTTTTTAGGATATTTTCCCAATTTACAGCATAAAGGACCTAGAGGACCTCTCTGAGTTGATCCTAAAGTTCATTGTTTTTGTGGCTCCTCTGAGTTTACTTTATTGAAGGTCAAATTATAATTTATTATCACAAAGTTCAGAGAATCAATGGACGCACTCACATGAAGTTCTTGCTAGCAGAAATCTTTATTCACATGCAGTAAAATGTACAGTGGGTAGATGCAGAGGAGCAGCCTCCCCCACTGTGAGGCTGCTCCTCTGCATCTACCCGCTGTACATTTTACTGCATGTGAATAAAGGTTTCTGCTAGCAAGAACTTCATGTGAGTGCGTCCATTCATTCTCTGAACTTTGTGCTATTGCTTATCTCTTATTTTTTGTGCCATGAGCTGTGCCACTTTTGCATATATATGACTTTATGATCACTTTTAATTTTTTCAAGTTTTTTCTGGGACGGGATGTGACCAAAAAATCAACAATTTTGGCGTTTGGATTTTTTTTTGCATTTACACCTTTTACGGCGCAGCATCAGGTACATCATAATTTAATGGTTCGGACAATTACGCATGTGGCAATACCAAATATGCTCATTATTTTAAGAAAAGAAAAATGAGAAAGGGGGGGGGGGTGCTTTGAACTTTCATTACTTTTTGTTTCTTTACACTTTTTTTGCCCCCCATGGGGGCTATCATTAGATGGCTTACATGATGGCTATTGCATTACATTGATCTATGTTTTTGGCGCTCGATTGCTAAGCGCTACTCCGCCCCTAGACATCTTATCACCTATCCAAAGGATAGGGGATAAGATGTCAGATCGCCGCGGTCCCGCTGCTGGGGACCCCTGGGATTCGCTCTGCACGTAATGATGGGCAGTACAGGGGCCGGAGCATCGTTACATCACGGCTCCGCCCCTCGTGACGTCACAGCCCGCCCCTTTCAATACAAGTCTATGGGAGGGGGCGTGGCGGTCGCCACGCCCCCTCCCATAGACTTGCATTAAGGGGACGGGCCGTGATGTCACAAGGGGCGGCACCATGACGTCACGCTGCTCCGTCCCCCGTATCGCCCGTCATTACGCACAGAGCGAACTCGCTCTGTGCTGTAATGATAGCGCGGTGCCGCAGCGGGGATCCCGGGGGTCCCCAGCAGCGGGACCGCGGCGATCTGACATCTTATCCCCTATCCTTTGGATAGGGGATAAGATGTCTAGGGGTGGAGTACCCCTTTAAGGCTACCTTCGGCAGCCCTTAGCAACCGAGCGCCGAAAACGTAGATCAATGTAATGCAATAGCCATCATGTAAGCCATCTAATGATAGCCCCCTATGGTCCTCTTTACCATGGCTCCAAGGGATCATGCTGTATCAGTACCATCATCTCTCTCCTGATGATCTTGGTCAGAAGAAATGCATCGAGATAATTTTCATTATGATGCATCTTAAACTTGAGTCTCTGTTTTCTGTCTGGTGGCTTCATTATCACTACATATTAATTACCCTTAGGGTGGGTTCACACTACCTTTTCTCCCATATGGGAGCGCATACGGCAGGGGGGAGCTAAAACCTCGTGCTCCCGTATGCCTTCGTATGCGCTCCCGTATGTCATTCATTTCAATGAGCCGACCGGAGTGAAACGTTCGGTCCGGTCGGCTCATTTTTGCGCCGTATGTGCTTTTACAACCGGACCTAAAACTGTGGTCAACCACGGTTTGCGCAAAAATGAGCCGACCGGACCGAACGTTTCACTCCGGTCGGCTCATTGAAATGAATGACATACGGGAGCACATACGAAGGCATACGGGAGCGCGAGGTTTTAGCTCCCCCCTGCCGTATGCGCTCCCGTATGGGAGAAAACGTAGTGTGAACCCAGCCTTATCTTGGTTTCTGTCCCTCTGTATTCTGTTTGTCCCCTATTAGTTACCAGTATAATTGCAGACCCCCTATACTGTTATATAGCTACCAATGGTGCTTAGCCACATATCTGCAGTATATTTGTAACTATGTTTGTAAATAATGTTATAACTAGCATCAGTGTCAAGAAGTGAGGCATGCTTATTTAATTCCGGGATATAGTGTCACAGCTGGTACATAGTATTACTGATATATGTTTACATTTTTGCATCATATGACACTTGATCACCCATTTTGTACTATTGTATCAACATATTTTATCCTAATGTGGGGTCACTGTATTTATTACTATAGTGCATACATACCTGCCATTCTGTTGTGTTGGGGGTTAATCTATCTATTTATCCATTGGTTAACCTAGACTTTGGTTATTTAGTAGCTATTATCTCTGGGCATCCTGTCTATTAATTTTAGGTCTTCCAAGTGTATGTAGTATAGGGGTTTGGACAAGTAGGGAGGTAGTATATCTTACTAGTTAGTGAGTTAGCCTATTATAGGGCTAGAATAGTAGTGTAGGATAGGTTCCTGTGCAAGACCATCCTTATTAGAATTACTATTCCGCCTAGGTTTAGGGCCTAGAGTAGTCTCTATCCTAGGGACTAATAGTTTCACATCCCTCCCCCAATTGTCCCTTTCTGTGACACCAATCAATCACTGGATAGGGCAGACTAGTTATCACCAGATATCTGAGTTGTGTTAGTATGATATATTACTGTGTAATTTTCTTATCAGTGGTAATATCTTGGTTTTTGGAAGTGTTCTTCCTCTGGTGTTGATCTTTTGTGTGCACTGCTCCGTTTGAGCATGTTTTATTTTTTTAAGTGCATGCTTCTTTTAATAGGCTTTAATAAAAGTTATGTTTTAGTCTACCCTCTGTGACCTGTCTACTCCAGCCCCTCCTAGTAATCTGTCCACCCAATCCGTCATGTGCCGAACATGAGCGCCAGGAAGACAACACACTGTTCGACAATCCTGGTCTTTGTGACAGATCGTCCTGTCTGTCCCCCTAATAATAGAGTCCCCCAATACCAGCACCTGTCTGGAGTGCCCTGCGCTCCTCCTTCCTTACTGGAGCAGACCATTCCCCTGGTGGTCAGAGGCAGAGGCAGTATCGTGCTTCAGTACTGCTTGCTATGAAATGGCATCACCCTCATCTGCCAACCGGGCAAACTTGTTGGGTTGTGCCAGTTAAGGACTATCCTTCCTGACACATTTCCCCCTGACACTTTTTCTAACTGTAACCCAGCTAGCTGCCTGACTGTCCTGCACCTCCATTCCGCTATCCGCCCCCACCTCAGTTTTTCTTTTTTTATGGCTATAGAAATAGGGGGGGGGGGGGGGGAAGCTACCACAGCACATTTGCCCAGATTTATTGGTCTGCCTGAAACCAAAACCAGACCGTTTAGGTTTCAGGCAGACCAATAAATCTGGGCAAATGTGTAGCCATTAAAAAAAATAAAAAAAAGCGCATTGGCATCTTGGCTACAGGGATTTGTTCAGCCCTGTCTGTGTAAACCCAGTCAATGGGCTCATGCATGCAGGACTTAGTATGAAGCTGCAGGGCCTCCATGTGATGTTATTGTAGCTTTGTGTATTCTCCAATAGAAGCAATGCTTTTAGGATACAATATCTTTAACATGGAGTCAGATGGCACCTGGCTCAACACAGAGGAAAAAGCTCTTTGTTCTTTAGACCTATACTGTTGTGGTTTAGTGATTGGCCATGTGACTTAACCCCTTAAAGGGAACCCGTCATTAAGTTTTACCATATATAACGAGTGGCAACACGTAATAGAGGTTAATATAATGTGTCCTACCATGTTTGGATGTCTGCTGGCACGTCTGTAAATGTGGCAAAAACAACTTTAATAACTGTCACATGCAGTATGTAAATGAGACTTAAGTAGTCACCAGGCATGCTCAAGTAGTCACCAGGCATGCGGCCTGCTGAAGAAGTCACGGCTTCCCACGCTGTACTCATGCTGATTCAGGCTCTAATCACTCCTATTTAGACATGATTGACAGCCTACCTCTGAGAAATGACAGCAGACCCTGACTGAGCTGCTCAATCATACCTAGATAGGTATCATTTGAGCCTGAATAGACATGATTACTGCTCCGGTAGCCATGACTACTTTAGCAGCCGCACGACCGATTGAGCCTCATTTACATACAGCATGTGACCTTTTATAAAAGTTGTTTACTTCACATTTATAGATGTACCAGCAGACATCCAGACATGGCAGAACACGTGATATTAACCTCTATTATGTGTTGCCACTGATTATATAAGGTAAAACTAGTGATTGGTTCCCTTTAAGGACATTGTGGTGCCCTGGTACTTAACGCTCTAGGACATACATTTATGGTCTGAGCGACATTCCCACCATTTAGCGTGCACCATAGGTGTTCCTGCTTCATAGACAGGAAGTGACTGCTGCCATCTGTCATTAACACTTTAAAGGCCGCAATAACTGCCCCCCCCCCCCCCCCGATCACACCACACTAGATTAAATCCAGTCAATTTAAACACCCGCCAGAGGTATGCTCACCTTCTCTGTGCAGATACCAGGTCTGATCTGCTGATAGAGCCTGACTCAGCAAGCTAACGATTGCATGTAGATGTCCCCTATGGTAACTTAAAAACTGTACATAAAATAATCATGTTTTTTTAAAATACAAATAAGCCCCTTTTCTAATAAAAATTAAAAGATTTTGTGAAAGAGGCAACAAAGCTCATACTATGCTTTCCCGAACTTTGGAAATTCTCTGCTGCTCAGTCTCCCTCAGCATTGGAAGATGGTATTGGTTCTACTTCAGTACCACCCGAAAGACATCATAAACATTTTTCTTGACTACTATTTCAAGCTGTATTTCCTACCTTCTCAACTCCTGTCGGATCTGGGGAACATGACTGGGCCTTGCAATTGTTTTTGCCTAGTTGTACCTTGCTGATTATAGAGATTCCCGAACCATCACTGACAAACACCCAAATTACTTCTGAGGATGTTTTGGAAACAATTAAATCATTGCCATCGAGGAGCTCCCCCATGCCCTATGGGTTCTCTTACTTATATTACAAAATGTTTGTTTACCAACTGCTCTCTAGACTTTATCCTTTGTTAATCTCCTTTTATAGACTATTCCACAATCCCACAATCCTTTCTCCACTCTTACATTACTCATCCCTAAACAAGATAAGGACCCACATGATTGTGCAAACTATAGACCTTTTGCCCTTCTCAACTTGGATCTGAAATGACTTGCCAAGATTTTAGCGACTGAGCTGTGTTTCCATCTCCCAACCCTCATGCATAAGGATCAGGTGGGCTTTGTCCCCTGCCGGGACAATATGAGATGGTTAATAGACCAGATAGATATGGTGAAATGCCGGTCAGAACATGCCCTGATGCTTAGTTTAGATGCCGAAAAGGCTATCGATAGGCTGGAATGGCTCTTTAAATAACGCTAGGTTACGGGAGTTTTGAGCCGTATGGATGACATGGAGAACCACTTGAGGGGCAATAATATTCGTGTTGTGGGCCTTCCTGAAAAGGTGGAAGGGTATAATCATGTTATTCTTTGAAACATGGCTGAAGGAGATTCTTCCGGCGGACACCTTCTCTCCTTATTTCTCCATTGAGCGGGCTCATAGAGTCCCAGCTAGGCCTCCTCCCCCTGGGGGTCCTCCTAGTCTCTTTCTGGCCAAACTTCTACACTTCAAGGCTTGTTTTTTGCAGGGAAGTATACTTTGTAATGACACCTTTTCATTTTTCCATAACTTATGCTCTGAAACAAAAAAATAATTATTTGTCAGGTGAAATTGAAAAACAATGCACATTTTGAGGTTTTCTTTTTTTCGCCATTCACCTTGTGGTCAAACTTGCATATTATTTTGATACTTTATGTCGGCCTCATTACACCGATACCAAATTTTAGTTTCTGTCACGTTTTAATAATTTTTTAATTTAAAAAAGAAAATCCCTGACCCCTATAATATTTTATTTTTCCGTATACTGGGCTGTATGAGGGCAAATTTTTTGGGCTGTAATATACTGTTTGTATCGATACCATTTTGGCATTGATCAGAATTTTTGAACACTTTTTTTTACTTCATTTTTTTCTGGTATATGAAGTTATAAACATAAAAAAGCAATTCTGTGATTTGGTATTCTTTTTTACGTTAACACCATTTACCGTACGGGATATAAAATTTTATTTTTTAATAGTTCAGTCAATTATGCGTGTGCCAATACCAAATATGTTTATTTTTATTATGTTTACATATTTTTATATGGAAAAGGGGGGTGATATGAACTTTTAGGGTACGTTTACACGGGTGGATTTATTTGCTGGTTTCCGGCTGCATATTTGAAAGGGGGCAGGCTCTTCTCAGCTGTCCGCAGCAGATTTTCTGAGGCGGAATTTACGCTGTGGAAAATCCGCCGCAAGCCCCATTGAAGTCAGAAGGGTCTGTGGCGGATTTTCCACAGCGGAAATTCAGCCGCGGAAAATCTGCTGTGGACAGCAGTGAAGAGACCGTCCCCTTTCAAATACGCAGCGGGAAACCTGCAAATCCGCCCGTGTGAACGTACCTCTAATATGGAAGGGGTTAATGGGTGTTTTTAAACTTTTATTAAACTTTTGTTTTTGACACTTTTTTTAGGAGGAATCATTTAGATTCCTCATACAGATAAATGCGGTTCTATTGAACTCCATTTGATCTGTGTTCATTTGGTTGAGCCTGCTCAAGTCAGGCTCAATCAAATGCAGATCTATGGGGGCAGCCACGGATGCAGAGGTAAGCCCTCCGGCTACCTCCACAAGGGATCGCCCCCAAGCCCCCCGCGATCGGGCTGCAGGGGGGGCGATCCACCCCACTAGACCACCAGGGATGGGTAAAAGATCCCTTTAGACACCGATGTCAACTTTGACAGCAGTGATCTAAAGGGTTAATAGCCGGCCACGGCGATCGCCGCATGCCGGGCTATTAGCGGTGGCCCCTGCTACTTAAATCAGCCGGGGGCTGCCGAGTATGGAACGGGTTCGAGTCAGGAGTCCGCTCTGTACACCCTTAGCGCCGGTGTGAGGTACAGACTTGCGTCCCATGCAAGTCTGCATCCGCTCCCGCACCGCACACCAGCATAAAAAAAAGGAGGAAGTCACTCTGGCCCTGCTTGCCTGACACAGGGCTAAAGCTATGAAAAATTCAGCTGCCCGGAACTACATGTCCCGGCGTCGGGCGATAGGATTTCCACATCCCTGGATCATTCTGCAGTATTGGTAGTTCTCAACCTGGGTCCTAGTCCCCTTTCCGTCTTTGGCGCATGCACCCTGGCTGGTTACAGACCGAAGCTGTTGTGGAGGACTGGGAGTATAACGCTTATCCTGACCCGTTAGTTCAATGGTATGCGTACAAGGCCACGATCAGGGGTACCTTAATAGCGGGTGTAGCGGGCCAACAGAAAATTAGGTCAGCTATGGAGCGTAAGTTGTTGCAGGATGTGAGCGTTTTGGAGGCAGCATATATTAGGGATCCCTCTCCTGATAATGAAAGGGCGTGGGCCAGGGCTCAGCAATCTTTGTTGGTAGTTCAGAAGGATAGAGTCCAGTTGAGGTTGGTGGTCAGGGAAGCTGCTCTTTTTGAGTTTGGGGACAAGAATGGGGAGCTGTTGGCCTATTTAGCGAGGGCTAGTCGTCCTGTGGCCTCTATCCCTTACATTAGGGATGGGGATGGTTCTGTGGGATCTGACCCCCAGTTGATTAATGATGTCTTTACGGACTTCTGCTCTTCTACTCGTGAGCTTCCCCATGGGAAAACCCTGGGTCTAGATGGGATGATTGGCGATTTGGTATAGGATGAATGAGGAGTGCCTGGCCCCTGTATTATTAAATTATTCCATTCAATGGCTGTTGAAGAGTCTCTCCCAGATTCAATGAGGGAGGCGTTGATCGTGGTACTTCCCAAGCCTGAAAAAGACCTGTTGCTACCTGACTCTTATAGACCTATCTCCCTTTTAAATGTTGATATTAAAATCTTGGCTAGAGTACTGGCTACTCGCCTACGTGGGGTCATATCCTCTATCATTCATCCTGAACAAACAGGTTTTATGCCGGGTAGAGCTACTGATGTGAATGTGAAGAGCCTCCAACTCAATATTGCAGCGGTGGGCATTTCTAGTGGAGTAGTTGTTAGTCTAGATGTCTATAAGGCATTTGATTCGGGGGGTGGCCATTTTTTTGGGAGGTCTTAGGTGCATTTGGGTTTGGCCCCCGATTCTGTGCTTGGGTTTGGTTGTTATACGATAGCCCTAGGGCCCTTATTCGCACTAACTTAGATATTTCTGCTCCCTTCTTTCTGGGTTGTGGGACGAGTAAGGGGTGCCCACTTTCTCCATTCCTTTTTGCACTTGCGGTGGAGCCTTTGGCGGCGGCCATCCGTAAAGACCCCACTATCTGTGGCATACCCAGGGGTTCTATTGTAGAGAAGGTTTGTCTTTATGTGGATAATACACTAGTGTATTTGGCGGATGCGGAAGGTTCTCTCCTGTCTTTAATTGACCTACTGGACCAGTTGGGTTTAATTTCGGGCTTATGGATAAACTGGGCTAAGTCCTCTTTAATGGCGCTTTTACCCGGGGTTCTTCTCCCTTCCAGGTACCCCACCTGGAAGGGGAGAAGGGAGAAGAACCCCGGGTAAAAGCGCCATTAAAGAGGACTTAACTGGTTTCCCGTTTCAGATATCTGGGGGTGGAGGTTACTCTTTCCCTGACGGACTATCTTTCCCTGAATTTTGGATCAGCTCTTATGCTCAACTGTTCAGAGGTTAACTGCTTGGTCCTCGCTCCCTCTGTCACTAGCTGGTAAGATCAATATCTTCAAAATGATTTAGCTTCCTAAATTTCTGTACCTTTTTCATTTAGCCCTCTGATTCCCCCCAAGAAATATTTTAGTGTTCTATGTGGTGCTCTATGATCCTTCTATTGGCAGGGAAAACCTCCCAGACTTGGTCAGGCTCTACTCCAGGCTCCCAAACGACATGGCGGCTTGGCCGCCCCTGATGTATATAACTATTTTCTTGCCTCCCAACTGGTCTATGCAGCATGGTGGATCGACCTAGATCTGTCGAACTCAGCAACTGCCCTGGCTGGAGCGCTTATGGGGTTCCTAAGAAGCTCTCACTAACTCACGCTACAGGTACCACTTTCACTCCTTTTTTTTCTTCCCCTGTAAACTAAAGCTAAAGTGTAGTCTGTGGTGTCGAACAAATTTCCACAACCTCTGGTATCTCCTAGAGCACCCTTGTGGGAGAAAGTACATTTACCTCACCTACATGGATTTATCTCAGTCAAATTTGTGATCCACTTGTTAGCAGAGGATCAGGTTTTCTTATCATTTTCAGACATGAAGGAGCATTATAGCATCCCTGGGAATGCCTTTTATAGGTATCTTCAGCTTCGGCATGCGGTTTAGGCGCAGTTTGGCTCCCTGACGTTTACCCCTGCTTTTTCTGAAGTGGAGCTTCTCCTGGGCACCACGTTTCTATTTAAACCCCTTAGTCTTATGCTCTCCTCCAGTCGTTGGGGCCTAGCTCTTTCTCACAAGCCTTTCATAAATGGGTGGCTGATGTCCCGGATTTGGCGGAATGCCAGTGTAAGGAGGTTGAAGGTTCCTATTACTCTTCTATAGTTAGTAGCAGAGATATGTTGATCAAATCTAGATATATTTTGAGGTTGTATTATACCCATGTAAACTGAAGCGCATAGGTGTTTCCCAGTCTGATCTGTGTTTTTGTTGTTCCTCAGAGGTTGGTTCTTTTTTACATGCTGTTTGGGAGTGTCCCGTCATCGCCTCCTTTTGGAGGGAGGTGATGGGGTTTCTGTCAGACAATTTGGACTTCCCCTTTCTAGTTATCAATGAAGTTGTCTCTGGTTCACATAGACATCTGCTGATTCGCTTTCTTCTATTCTGTGCCCGTAAGGTGGTAGTGATGTCCTGGAAGGATACTTCTCCTCCCCCTCTGTCTAGATGGCTGAATCTGGTAAACCGATATGTCCCGTTGTACCAGGCATTGTATGTGAGTCACAAGTGTCCTAGGAAATTTTACAGGATGTGGATCCCCGGCTAGATTGACCCAGTAGGTCTCCTACAGTTGTGCTACTGTTCTCTCAGGGAAGGGGGGGGGGGGGGGGGGTTGGGGACACCGGGAAGTGTGCATGAGTCAGTGTGTGTGTGTTTGTTGTACTGGGCTTCCTCCGGATGGGTCTCAGACGCAATTTCATTAGTTGTTTTGGACAACTGGGCAACTTTTCCTCTACACTGGTTTTGATAAATCTCCCCCCCCCCCCCCCCCATAATCTCTCATGAGGTACTTGGTACTTCTCTTGCTACAGTTTTCTCACAATAGGGGGTGGCAGTTTTGCCTTTGCCCCCTCCTACTTCAAAAATATAGTATGTAGAATGATTTTGCAGACCTACAAGGGGTCATATCATCTCCCAGCATCAGAAATGCACAAGAACTTTTCAAAAAAAGTGTGAGGGGAGTGCTACTAAAATATAACTTTTAATATATTAAATTAAAATACACCACTATAGTGATAGTGAACCAACACCATCTAAAAAAAACTAATACACAGGATCCACTCAAGGTTACCACCCGTATGGTGGATTGACATATAAATATATAACGTTCTCTACGCGTTTCTGCCCTAATCTAGAGCGTCATCAGGAGAACTTCATACATATAAAAAGTCTCAACAATGTGGAAATGTGTGAGATAAAGAGATAACAATAGCGTCACTCAATATATTAACATAAGTAAATGCGTGTAGCACCCCGATACTAGGTGCCACTATGCGGGTGTAATTAATCACAGCGGATCCAGAAGGGATAACAGCCCGTGGTCCGACTCCCAGTACAGTCCGCTGATGTAACCGCCAATTACAGGATCCCGGTAGGTGCGCAAACCCGCAATGGCGGGGAGCCAGTAACAGTCCGACCGGCTTCTGTGCGCTACCTCCTACTTCTTTTTTACTTTTACTTTTTACTTCTACTATTTAGGGTAAAATAAAAGATGTCATTAGAAAGTACAACTGGACACACAAAAAACAAGCCCTCATATGTGTCTGTAGAAAAATAAGAAAAATAAGAGTTATAGCTCTCAAAAGGCGAGAAGGAAAAAACACAAAAACTTGCGATTATCTGCTCGGGACGGCTCCCATGTGCTGCTGGGGGGGGGGGGGGTAGCCAGCAGGTAAAAAAAAATTTAAATACTAGAAGTCAGTGTTTCCCAACCAGGGTGCCTCCAGTTGTTGCAAAGGGAGGTGAGGTGAATGTGAGGGGGGAGGGGGGATAATGTGACTGGGGAGGCTGGAATGTGACAGGTAGGGGGGAATGTGGGGGGGGGGAATATGACAGGGGGAGGAAGAATGTGACAGGGGGAGATGTGATATGGGGGAGAATGTGACAGGAGAGGGGGAATGATGTGACGGGGGGAATGTGACAAGGGGGGGGGGATGTGACAAGGTGGGGAGAATGTGACAAGGTTGGGAGAATGTGACAGGTGGAGGGGGAATGTGACGGGGGAAGGTGAGATGTTATATGGGGGAGAATGTGGCATGGGAGGGGGGGGATGTGAAAGGGGGCTAGAATGTGACAGGGGGAGGGAAGAATGTGACATAGGGGGAAAGTGTGATGGGAAAAGATGTGACCATGAGGGGAGATAGAAATTAAATGGGGAGATGTGAAATGGGCGGTGGGCATAAAATGAGTGGATAGTTGTAAAATGGAGGAGATTGAACATGAAATTGCGGGATTTCACCATTTATTTATTATATAGCATCGCATATTGAAATCGCAATATTTAGGGCCATAATCGCAATCGCAATCGCACATTTTCCCCATATTGTGCAGCTTTAGTGAAAATGGAACACTATCTAATCTAGGAGCATATGGTGTCATGTTAGATATTTGTCTAAGAGAAAGCAAGGATTGACATTTACTGCTCCTAAGAATAGTTTGTATGTGCTACAATTCTCAGATAAGTTTGATAACAAAGGTGATAATGAATTTCATTGCACACTCTACTCCTGTCACAAGTCAGGCCCTGTTTCCACTAAGCAAATGGTTGTCTGAGATAATTTACCTGCCTTTTAATTTGATATGTTTTTATGACAAAATGTATAGGTTATATTGCTGAATGACATAAAACATTGTTTATCCTACTACATGGCCACTTTAAAATGATAGAAGGAATGTCTTAAGAATCTGTCAAATGCTGCTGAACATACGCCATATGGTAATTGCCAGTGTTACATAGTCTCCTTATGAATCATACTGTATAGGTGGTCTGGACTGTGATTGGAAAGGACTGTGTGATGATCTCATGATGGTAATTAATGCCATGCTGAGGTACTGGGCATAGCCGCAAGGCTTCAGAGTTCTTCAGTCACAATACCAGCAGGTGGACAGGCTTCAGTATACTAACATGATGAAAGCTAATGGATTGAACAGTTAAACAAAAAAATAAATAAATAATGGAACCATCCATGAAATTTCCATGTGAAATGTAAAAGGAAGCTATGAAAGGCCACAACAGCTATGAGTGATTCGTTTTCCAGCTAATACTATTAAATCCTAAAGGACCACCTTGACATTAAAAGGGTAACTGTGCTTCTATAGTAATAACATTAGGTCCATTAATAGGAGTTTGGTAGTTATATTAACCCCTTAAGGACTCATGACTTACCGGTACATCATGAGTCCGCTCCCGATCTCTAACGCGGGGCCACGGCCGGGACCCGTGGCTAATAGCGCGCGGCATTGATCGCGGTGCCGCGCGCTATTAACCTTTAAGACGTGGCGTTCAAAGCTGAACGCCGCGTCTAAAGTGAAAGTGAAAGCATGCCGGTTAGCTCAGGGAGCTGTTCGTGATAGCTGCGGTGAAATCGCGGCATCCCGAACAGCTTACAAGACAGCTGGAGGGTCCCTACCTGCCTCCTCACTGTCCGATCGCCGAATGACTGCTCAGTGCCTGAGATCCAGGCATGAGCAGTCAAGCGGCAGAATAATCGATCACTGGTTTCCTATGAGAAACCAGTGATCAATGTGAAAGATCAGTGTGTGCAGTGCTATAGGTCCCTATGGGAGCTATTACACTGCAAAAAAAAAAAAAAATCATTTAACCCCTCCCCTATTAAAAGTTTGAATCACCCCCCCTTTTCCCATAAAAAAAAACCAGTGTAAAAAAAAATATATGTTGTATCGCCGCGTGCGTAAATGTCCGAATTATAAAAATATATCATTAATTAAACCGCACGGTCAATGGCGTGTGCGCAAAAAAATTCCAAAGTCCAAAATAGTGCATTTTTGGTCACTTTTTATATCAAGAAAAAATGAATAAAAAGCGATCAATAAGTCGTCTTAAACTTCAGATCACGGCGCAAAAAATGAGCCCTCATACCACCCCATACGCAGAGAAATAAAAAAGTTATAGGGGTCAGAAGATGACAATTTTAAACGTATACATTTTCCTGCATGTAGTTATGATTTTTTCCAGAAGTACGACAAAATCAAACCTATATAAGTAGGGTATCATTTTAATCGTATGGACCTACAGAATAAAGATACAGTGTCATTTTTACCCAAAAATGTACTGTGTAGAAACGGAAGCCCCCAAAATTTACAAAATGGCGTATTTTTTTTCAATTTTGTCTCACAATAATTTTCTTTTCCGTTTCGCCATAGATTTTTGGGTAAAATGACTGATGTAATTACAAAGTAGAATTGGTGGTGCAAAAAATAAGCCAGAATATGGATTTTTAGGTGCAAAATTGAAAGAGTTATGATTTTTTTAAAGGTAAGGAGGAAAAAACGAAAATGCAAAAACGGAAAAACGCTGAGTCCTTAAGCGGTTAACCTGGACATATTACAGTAATTGTATAGTGAAATATATATGATTGGTATGAGATCCCCTTCCCCATGTACTTAAAGCAGATGCACTGTTGGTACCTATATTCATTTTTAGGTTTTGTCACTTATGGGAGGACAGTTACAGCAGAGTTGCATTTAAAGTGGTACTCCGGAGGCAAAAATATATTTTTAAATCAACTTGTGCCAGTGATACAGATTTGTGATTTTTTTTAAAAATACTTTTCACCAATAAAGCAATACAAATAAGTCAGTGAAAAAATGAGCAAATACAAAGAACAACGTGGGAAATTTAATAAAAACCAGTGGAGAGAAAGAGAGGTGCAGTTGCCAATAGCAACCAATCAGATTGCTTCTTTAATTTTTCACAGGCCTCATTGAAAATGAAAGAGGCGATCTTGGTTGCTATTGGCAGGTCAGCAACTTTTTCTCTGGAAAGTTTTTGATAAATTGCCCCCAATATCCTTGATTAGCTGACAATGCCCAGGAGAAACAGTGGTACATTTTCAGTAAACAAACATAATGGGTGTAAATCCCAACAAACACCCCCCTACCCCTGGCATTTGTAAAACCAAACAGAAATTAGAAGGACTCCCCTTCAAGAAAAAGGAATAGGAGAACTGCCCATAAGCAACTCATTCATGTTCAAGTTGGCGCATTGGAAGCAATTATGAAGGGCTGATTAATATCTAGGCAGAGGGAGATGATTATCATTGGTTCATGTGGTGAAGAATCTCTTAGTTTCTATTCATCCATGAGGGTTTCAATCCAGTCAATTTGAGAATAGTAAAGTTGTCCTTTTGATTAAAAAAAAAAAAAAAAAAAAGGGAAAAAATGTAATTCTGTGCCCATAATAGGCAGAATACTCTCCTGTGTGGCTGTCATCCATACACGGAAAATACATTTAGTAGGAAGAGACAGTAAATTAAAACTCAAATCCCCAAATATATGAAAAAAGGACCACTTCAGAGTCTTGGGTAAATGCACTTCATAAGAGATGCAATGCAAGCATAACCCCTATGCCACAAATACAGGGGCAATCGCAAAGACATCGAAAAATATCAGTTTATGACAGAACATTTAGGACAACAGGGGTTACTAGATAAGAAAAAAATGGGCTATCAGTTTAGAAGAAAAATATGCCCTATGAATGATTATAAGGGCTATTGATTTGCAACTATCATAAGGCAGTAGATTATTTATTTAGTTTAACCTTGGATGTCAGCAGGTCATGTACTGAATAGACAGGTACTTGGGATGTCCATCTACCTGGACCATGAAATTAGTTGTCCCAATTAAGTCAGGGTTTAAGTAAATTAAAGAGGAAACTTGAAGAAAATTGATTGTGTTTAGCCATGACTGCCAGAATATAGTAGTGAATCTACATGGTGTCGAAGTCATATATAATAAAAAATGATGACAATCTAGCGGAGAAAACATACAAGAGGCATCAGCAAAAGAAAGTGTAGTAAACCTATTAAACAAGGTTGCACACATAAGCACAATTATTGAGTTCTATAGACCTATAGAAAGAGGATAGCGTACCATTAAAGGGGTACTGGAGGGAACTAAACCAATGCTCATCTTTTCCCATTAAACAACCTATTTTATTGTCTAAATATCATTCATTGGCTATATAGAGTTGTTTCCCCTCATTCAGGTGGCACATACATGCAGAGAGTGAGGAAAAGATGTTTTCTAGCTATGCTCTGTGTCTGTCCAAATCCCTCTCTGAAAGCAGCCCCTACACTCATGAGAGACCTAGTCCAAGTGGTTTCTGCCCTGCACTGATGAGTGCACACTGGTTTCTTCTGCTCACAGAGCAGAAAGGTGGGGGCTGCTCTCAGGGAGCTGTGAAGATCTGGACAACAATGAGAACAGAGCTGCAACAGTTCCTGGGACATATAGTAGTCATGCTGAAGAGGAGAAAAGAATGTCAGTCAGAGAAGACAACAGTGACCACAGGAGCAATGCATATTATCAAGATCATTTACAGGGAATGTATCCAGGTAGTGTGGTGGCTTTGGAATTTTTTTGTTTTTACTTCCCTGGAGCACTTTTTTAAGGAATGAAGGATTTCCCTGAAAAGGAAGTAATAACCAAGTATGTGGATCACGTTTACAAAGTACAGGAGAAAGGCTCTAGCTCTGAATGATGCAAATGAATGGGTAATCTTTGAGAATGGTAGAAGTACCATAGGGAAGGCAATGCTAAGGAAGAAGCAAGAGCACTGTAAAGAGAAAAATTGGCAAATCAGTTCCTCCCACCTATCCAGTCCATAGCAAAGAGAAGATTCGCTGTAGTGTTGTAAAGATTTACATCGGGCAATTCAATATCAACCAAAAATTGTGTCTGTTGTAATTTTAAAGAGGCTGATGTGATTTCCTTAGTTACTGAGTTATAATGATTATGTGGATTAGAAAGAAGGTTGACTCTCAGATAAGTAAGAGTGTCAAACTGCCACTCAAACGGTAACCTTGTGATCCATCTCCTCTGGGCCTATTTATTAAGAGAAAGGGCATGACACTTAGCTTAATTATAAGGAACCCTGAAATTCTATAGAATATATTTATCACAACGAGTATAAACTTCCATGGGTGGGCCATTAAGAATAAAATGTTGTACGCAAAAGTGAGAGTATGAGAATGGTCAACTTTAATGTCCTTGAATGCCGGTAAACTGTCTACTACTCATAGAAGGGGATCTAGGGACAGGTTACATAATAACAGAGACAGAAGACAACCCTGCCTCATAACCCGACTAAGCCCCATTCATCCAGATGGTGGAGTGAGCATTTGCATAAATTGTACGGACTAGCTTGAAGGGAAAGCCAAGAAGGTGCTAATCATGGGTTTGAATGGCCCCAAAAGATATGATCCTTGACCTTACTTAGTCAGCTTTGAAGCATGCCTCCCAAAGCCGTACGAATGTTATAAGTAAAAGTACCACCCCATAAAAATCCTGCTTGATATCCAATCCATTATATTACCTCTCAGAACGGCCTCAGCAGATGCCTAGAAGAGATTGTTATCTAGATGGATAATGTTATCCTCCACAAAAGTCTCCCACTTGTTGATCAGGAATTTTTTTTAATTCATCTGAGGCATATAGGCAGGAAAGTGCCATTTGAACCACATCGATCCTGCTCAAATTATCCAGTGTAACTTACATCGGACAATGATCTTAAATTTCTGAGGGAAGCATGTCTAGAGAAGAAAGAGGAAGAGTGAGAGGACCGCCATCGGAGGGCTTGAGGAAGGTAAGGACCTTTTTAGGAAGGGGTCGTGTACTGTATTAAGGTCACCACCGAAAATAATGTTAGCAGATTGCCAGGAATTAATAACATCTAAAAATTTAGAACAGAAGGTAAGCTTAGGAGCATTAGAATTCAGGGATGTGGAAATCCTATAGCCCGACGCCCGGGACTAGTAGTTTTGGGTGCCGGGCAGGTGAATTGTTTATAGATTTAGCCCTGTATCGGGCTAGCAGGGAGAGACAGACTTCCCCCTTATTTTTCTTTAATGTCGGTGTGAGGCGCAGGAGCCGATGGAAGTCTACACCTCACACCAGCTCTGAGTGTATGGAGGGGGCGGCGGCCTCCAGCTGACTGCAGAGCCCCCTTATCTCCCCTCCCGGAGGATTGAGGACGCAGCTCAGAAGACACAGCAGGGTGAGAGAAAGGATGTTGACAGCTCCGTGCACAGCTCCATCCCCCGCACACAGCTCTATCCCTCCCCTGCTCTGTCTAGACAGGACCTAATCCACCACGGGGCGGTTGCTTGTTTGCACGGGGAAGAGCAGGGGGGAGGGGGAGGACGGAAATCTCACCTCACACCGGCCGGGACTACAGCTCTGATGTCCACTCATGGCGGCTCAGGTGAGGAGGCAGAGAATACGGGCGGCGGCAGGAAGGGTGGTTGTATATGTAGGGTGTGAGTGTATGTGTGATGTGTGTATGTAATGTATGATGGGGGGGCAGCGGCAGGTGTATGTATGATGTGTGCATATGTATGGTGTATGTCAGTGTTTCCCAACCAGGGTGCCTCCAGCTGTTGCAAAACTACAACTCCCAGCATGCTCTGGGCATGCTGGGAGTTGTAGTTTTGCAACAGCTGGATGCACCCTGGTTGGGAAACACTGGTGGATATGTATGGTGTGAGTGTATGTGTGTATGATGTCTATGTGTGATGTGTATGTAATGTATGATGTGTGTATAATGTCTGTGTGATGTGTATGTATGTGATGTATGATGTGGGGGGGGGCAGCGGCAGGTGTATGTATGGTGTGAGTGTATGTGTGTATGTAATGTATGATGTGGGGGGCAGTGGCGTGTGTGTGTGTGTGTGTGTGTGTGTGTGTGTGTGTATATGTATATGGGGGCAGTGGCTGGTGCATGTATGATATGTGTATGCATGAATGTTTTGTATAGGAGCGGACTGTCACATCGGGCATTAGGGCAGTTGTGCCATCTAATTTTATTTATTTTTAGTGGCACCCGCACTAAATTACACCCCCAGAATCCTGCCCCCTTCATACTTACCCGCCAACCAAGAGCCCCACGGATGCAGACAAACACGCCCGAACCAAAACTACAACTCCCAGCATGTTGGACCATAACCTAAACTGTAGAACTATAAAGTGCAACATGCTGGGAGTTGTAGTTTTGGTTCGGGTCAGCTGCAGAGCTATATACTGCATCAGGGCATGCTGGGTGTTGTAGTTACTAACTGCAATTCCCAGTATTCCTTGACATAGACTATGGCTCTGCAGCTGACACAAACCAAAACTACAACTCCCAGCATGTTACACAATAACCTTAACTGTACTACTATACAGTGCAACATGCTGCAACACCCACACAACCATAGGCTGTATCAGGGCATGCTGGGAGTTGTAGTTATCTAGTAACTAAATGCAACTTCCTGCATTTTCTGACACAGAATGCAGCACATAAACTGGAGAAGCAGAACCCCCCCCCCCCCAGTAACACATAAGTCCCTATTGAGACTGAAAAATAGTGATTAAAATATTTTAAAAAGTGCGTATACATGTGAATAAGCCCCTTTCCTAATAAAAGTTTCCAATTTTCTTTAAATAAAAATAATGTACAAAAATAAACATAAGTGATATCGCTACATGTGGAAATGTCCAGACTATTAAAATATGATGTTAATTAAACCGTACGGTGAACGGTATAAATGTAAATAATAGTCCAGAATTGCTCATTTTTGGTCACTTCATATTAGAAATTTTTTATAAGGTGATCAAAAAGTTATATCTAGACTTTTCTGGGCTTGGGTATAAGAGGAGCTACAGCTCTCCCGCCGCTAATATCCTGGCATGCTGCGATCACCTATTAAACCATTTGATCACCGCTGTCAGCAGCGTCTAAAGGAATCTTATATCCATCCCTGGTGGTCTAGTGGGGGGGGATCAGACTATTTTGGTTGAAATTATTTTATCTACCAGGACAAGTGGATTTCCTTGAGGGACAAGTAGATTGTGTTCCGCTTTAGTCCCTTGGACAAGTAGTTTTTTTTTTTATTTCCACACCCCTGTTTAGATGCATAAACATTAATCAAACAATAAGAACAGTCCTCAGTAACAGTCTTTACTTACAAATATCTGCCCGTAATGTCACAAACCTCCTCCTGCACTGAGTAATTTAGAGCTTTATACAACCATCTTGGCCACTCCCCTCTTCTTGCTACATAGGAAGCTTCAAAGCATAATGGGGGAGATTAATCGAAACTTGTCCAGAAGAATAGTTGCTGAGTTGCCCATGGCAACCAATTAGATCACTTCTTTCATTTTCAGGCCTCAGCGATCTGATTGGTTGCTATGGGCAACTTAGCAACTGTCCTCTGGCAGGTTTTGATAAATCTCCCCCAATGTCTGTTGTGATGAGTAGGGTGGTCACACTGCCGCCAATGCATTTATTTCTTTATTTTTTTCGTTTATTTTTTTTTAGGGGGGATTGATCAAAAACTGTGCAGAGGAAAATTGCCCAGTTGCCCATAGCAACCAATCGGATTGCTTCTTTCCCTGTTCAGAGGTCTCTTTAAAAATGAAAGAAACAAGCTGATTGGTTGCTATGGGCAACTTGGCAAGTTTTCTCTGCAAAGGTTTTTATCAATCTCCCCCTTAGTACTTTTCAGATGCTATATGCCCTAGAGGAAGTTGTGTAATTCTTTCCAATCTGACTTGGGTGATCTCTGCAGCCACTTCTGTCTGTCATGAACTGTCTAGAGCAGAAACAAGCCAATGGAGCAAAGCTCTCTGTTTTCCTCCGGTGGAATAGTTTTTTTTTAAATCAACTGTGCCAGAAAGTTAAGCAGATTTGTAAATGCCTTCTATTAAAAAATATTTACCCTTTAAAATTCTTTTCTTTTTGAATTTCTTTTTGGTCTTGTCCACAGTGCTCTCTGCTGACACCTTATGCCAGTATCAGGAACTGTCCAGAGCAGGAGAAAATCCCCATAGCAAACCTATGCTGCTCTGGACAGTTCCTGACACGGACAGAGGTGTCAGCAGAGAGCACTGTGGACAAGACAAAAAAGAAATTCAAAAAGAAAATAATTTCCTCTGTAGCATACAGCTGCTAAAATGTACTGGAAGGGTAAAGATTTTTTTAATGGTAGTCATTTACAAATCTGTTTAACTTTCTGGCACCAGTTGATTTAAAAAAAAAATGTTTTCCACCGGAGTACCCCTTTAATTGTTCTTGACTTGGACAGAAATGGCAGCAGGGAGCACATGGCTTCCTTTAGGGCATACAGAAGCTGATATGGTTTGGAAAGCTTGACGTTTTTGAATAGAAGTGATTTACTAATCTGTATAACTTTCTGGCAAAAGTTAATTTAAAAATATTTTCCTCCTGGAATACTCCTTTAACTGTTTATTTAGCTTCATGTTTTGGGGAGAAGCTTTCCCCTGCTTTAGACTATTTTACAGATCAAATAATTTAAAACTAAAACCCTAACACCCTAAACCTGCATTGTAACATCTTCTACTGTCACACACTGCTAAAGGCCCATATGGTCCATATTTTACTGGATACAAATTTTAGCTCAACCATGGAATTACATTTTGGATTATGTCTATTTTAAACTGCTTTTTATTTTTTATTTTTTTTAAGATCTTTTAACACTTGATTCTGAATCTGCAAAGCTTTATGTTGAAATTTGAAACAAAGATTTCTTTCCCTTGAGGGAATCGGCAATTAATATGTTTAAACACTTTATAGTAAACATGACTTAACACGTATATACGGATGTGTTCTCATTCTGCCTATCTGTTACTTCAAATAGGATCATATTGCTGACCTTAGAAGACTCTGGAAAGCTTCCAGCATTACCAAGTTAGGACTTTAATTTAAAATGCTGTTCATTTTTCATAACATTTGTGTCTATTTTCTCTGTGTTTGATGATAAAAATGCAGAAAATAGTTCCAGCAATCCCCGTTTTTTTCTAAGTTTGATCTATTCACTTTATCATTGTAAATTATGACTCAGAAACCTTATAAAACCATTTTCTTTTATTCCAGCACAGAAGCCAGTCATGACATTAAACTTCTGTATAACAAAGTAAAGCTGCATGAAATGAGCAAGAAAAAGAAGGTAGTTGATTTTCAAAGTCTTTGCTTCCCTAAGGCTTTAAAAGTGAAATCCCTACTTCTTATTAACAGGATGAAACTGTCCTCCAAGCCCTTAGGTTCTTGACATATTTGTGGTCATGTTCTCATATGTATACGCAGCAGTCAAGAGCTTCCCAGAAACCCTGTACAATAATAATAAAAAAAATGTTTTTTGGCGTTCAAGCTAGTTATCCTCTATTATATTTGAAATATTAAAAAGTAATGTTATTTTAGCTCTTTAGACCCACTGAAAAGCAATGTTGAGAGCATAAAACATTATGAGGGAGATTTATTTAAACCTGTCTAGAGGGAAAGTTGCTAAGTTGCCCATAGCAACCAATCAGATCGCTTCTTTCATTTCTGAAAAGGCCTATAAAAATGATAGAAGCAATCTGATTGGTTGCTATGGGCAACTCAGCAACTTTTCTCTCCACAGGTTTTGATAAATATCACCCTATATTTTTTATATTGATGTCTAGACTAGTATTCAGGATAATTTTCAGCTTTCAGTCTTTTCAAAGACTTTTCTTTTTTTTTATTAAACACGTTGTGAAAAAATCAAAACAAAAAGACCTTGAGTATAGTGTAGATGCGATAGTTTGTTTATGTACCATCTGATGTATTGCAGAATTTTTGGTTTTGAAACCGTTCCTTTTGGGAAATAATGCTGGATATTCACCTAAATATAGAGAGCGCCCTTCTGAACACATAAAGATAGATCCTGCTAGATTCAAGTTAATCCCTTTGAATGAAATTTTCACACACAAAAAATAGTGAATCTTGTTTCTGGTTGGTGTGCCCCAGTATTCACCAATTTTATATACAAGTTTGTCTTTTATGTGCTAGTGCATCTAGTCTTAAAAAATCTAGGCATTTTCTTGTTTGCAGTGAAAATATTAACAGTTTAGATCTACAAATATTGAAAAGTAAAATCAAATGTAAATAAAAAGAAGGCATACTCACCCACCCTAATCCCATGCTACTCTGTTTGTTCTTAGTTCCTGTAATGTTTATGCTCATTCATGAAATGCCTCCTCAGCCAGTGATTGGATAAGGGGATAAGATGTCTAGGGGCGGAGTACCCCTTTAACTTTTACTTGCTAGTCTCATATATATATATATATATATATATATATATATATATATATATATATATTTATGTTCTCTTACCAAAATAGGTCCTATGTTGACAACTGAAAACAATTTGGCTTATTCCAGGTTTAAATCTAGCAGGCGAACCCGCAGATTGCGCTGCTACGGAGACTAGACCCGGTGTATTATACCGGTATATCGCACAGTGTTAGAAGTGCATATTAAAACTGATTAAAGTCCCTTTCACACTGCCGGTATGCCCTGTCAAATTCGTCCGTCAAACTCCTTTTTTTTTTTTTTTTGCAGTTTGAAAGCTGGAGAAAAAGATGGTGCAAGCACTATTTTTTTTTCCCGGCTTTTCTCGATCCTAAAATAAAAGGCTTCACACTGCCGGAGACAACCAACAGTGTGAATGTAGCCTTAGACTGCTACTTCCTACATGTTTCGCCACTGTATATGTGACGTTATCAAGGAAAACAATAGAATACTCAGTATATAATAAACGTACATTTTATGTCCTCTGTCTCTGACATCATAGACTCTAACCAGCCAATCATTAAAATCTTGGTGCAGGTTAATGTGTCACACCTATCTCACCTAGCCTAACATCTTAGCCCAGAATAAAGAACCAATAGATAAACTTGTTTCATACCTGGTGTCAGGATAACCCAACATTCTGTAAAACCTGGTCAATCCCCGGACCGCGATCCAAACTGCACAATCTCTGCAGGAACCGGTCAACAGCAGACTCGAATGTCAGCGATCACCATGGCACCAGGTACAGGAATAAATCATCCTGCGCATGTGTCCAGTGTCTACTACTGAATATCTCAGCCTCATTATGCGTATGCGCGTTGCGCGCATCAGTGCTAATATGAAATGACTGTGCATGCGTTCCGGGCATTTCAATACCGATACTTGATTTAGCTGAGATGCTTTACATGTCTCACATTAAACAGTTTGCTAAATGATTATCCTTCTACATTTAGCTAATGGATTCTAAGTATCCTATTCCAGATATACCAAAATAGTATTAGATACATATGACAATGGTAAAGAAAATATAAAAAAAAAATCTGGCTTTTACAGTTAATGATAAATAATTAAATTTTATCAGATACATTTTTGAGACATTATATACAGTCATGGCCGTAAATGTTGGCACCCCTGAAATTTTTCTGGAAAATGAAGTATTCTTCACAGAAAAGGTTTGCAGTAACACATGTTTTGCTATACACATGTTTATTCCTTTTGTGTGTATTGGAACTAAACCAAAAAAGGGAGGACAAAAGCAAATTGGACATAATGTTACACCAAACTCCAAAAATGGGCTGGACAAAATTAATGGCACTCTTTCTAAATTGTGGAAAAATAAGATTGTTTCAAGCATGTGATGCTCCTTTAACCCCTTAAGGACGCAGGACGTAAATGTACGTCCTGGTGAGGTGGTACTTAACGCACCAGGACGTACATTTACGTCCTAAGCATAACCGCGGGCATCGGAGCGATGCCCGTGTCATGCGCGGCTGATCCCGGCTGCTAATCGCAGCCAGGGACCCGCCGGCAATGGCCGACGCCCGCGATCTCGCGGGCGTCCGCCATTAACCCCTCAGGTGCCGGGATCAATACAGATCCCGGCATCTGCGGGAGTTCGCGATTAAAATGAACGATCGGATCGCCCGCAGCGCTGCTGCGGGGATCCGATCATTCATAACGCCGCACGGAGGTCCCCTCTCCTGCCTCCGTGCGGCTCCCGGCGTCTCCTGCTCTGGTCTGTGATCGAGCAGACCAGAGCAGGAGATGACCGATAATACTGATCTGTTCTATGTCCTATACATAGAACAGATCAGTATTAGCAATCATGGTATTGCTATGAATAGTCCCCTATGGGGACTATTCAAGTGTAAAAAAAAATGTAAAAAAATGTAAAAGTAAAAGTAAAAAAAAAGTGAAAAATCCCCTCCCCCAATAAAAAAGTAAAACGTCCGTTTTTCCTATTTTACCACCAAAAAGCGTAAAAAACATTTTTTATAGACATATTTGGTATCGCCGCGTGCGTAAATGTCCGAACTATTAAAATAAAATGTTAATGATCCCGTACGGTGAACGGCGTGAACGAAAAAATTTTTAAAAAGTCCAAAATTCCTACTTTTTTTTAATACATTTTATTAAAAAAAAAATTATAAAAAATGTATTAAAAGTTTTTTATATACAAATGTGGTATCAAAAAAAAGTACAGATCATGGCGCAAAAAATGAGCCCCCATACCGCCGCTTATACGGAAAAATAAAAAAGTTATAGGTCATCAAAATAAAGGGATTATAAACGTACTAATTTGGTTAAAAAGTTTGTGATTTTTTTTAAGCGCAACAATAATATAAAAGTATATAATAATGGGTATCATTTTAATCGTATTGACCCTCAAAATAAAGAACACATGTCATTTTTACCAGAAATTGTACGGCGTGAAAACAAAACCTTCCAAAATTAGCAAAATTGCGTTTTTCGTTTTAATTTCCCCACAAAAATAGTGTTTTTTGGTTGCGCCATACATTTTATGATATAATGAGTGATGTCATTACAAAGGACAACTGGTCACGCAAAAAATAAGCCCTCATACTAGTCTGTGGATGAAAATATAAAAGAGTTATGATTTTTAGAAGGCGAGGAGGAAAAAATGAAAACGTAAAAATTAAATTGGCTGAGTCCTTAAGGCCAAAATGGGCTGAGTCCTTAAGGGGTTAAACTCACCTGGGGCAAGTAACAGATGTGGGCAACATAAAAATCACACCTGAAAGCAGATAAAAAGGAGAGAAGATCACTTAGTCTTTGCATTGTGTGTGCCACACTAAGCATGGACAACAGAAAGAGAAGAGGACTTGAGAACCAAAATTGTGGAAAAATATCAACAATCTCAAGGTTACAAGTCCATCTCCAGAAATTTAGATCTGCCTTTGTCCACAGTGCGCAACATTATCAAGAAGTTTGCAACCCATGGCACTGTAGCTAATCTCCCTGGGAGTGGACAGAAGAGAAAAATTGATGAAAGGTGTCCCGGATAGCCCGGATGGTAGATAAGCAGCCCCAAACAAGTTCCAAAAATATTCAAGCTGTCCTGCACGCTCAGGGAGCATCAGTGTAAGCGCGAACTATCCATCGACATTTAAATGAAATGAAACGCTATGGCAGGAGACCCAGAAGGACCCCTCTGCTGACAAAGAGATCTAAAAAAGCAAGACTACATTTTGCCAAAATGAACTTGAGCTAGCTAAAATCCTTCTGGGAAACTCCTTGTGGACAGATGAGACCAAGATAGAACTTTTTGGTAAAACATATAATTCTACTGTTTACCGGAAACAGAATGAGGCCTACAAAGAAAAAAAACACAGTACCTACAGTGAAATATGGTGGAGGCTCAATGATGTTTTGGGGTTGTTTTGCTGCCTCTGGCACTGGGTGCTTTGAATGTGTGCAAGGCATCATGAAATCTGAGGATTACCAATGGATTTTGGGTGGCACTGTACAGCCCAGTGTCAGAAAGCTGGGTTTGCGTCCGAGATCTTGGGTCTTCCAGCAGGACGATGACCCCAAACATACATCAAAAAGCACCCAGAAATGGATGTCAACAAAGCACTGGAGAGTTCTGAAGTGGCCAGCAATGAGTCCAGATCTTAATCCCATTGAACACCTTTGGAGATCTTTAAAATTTCTGTTCGGAAAAGGCCCCCTGAAATAAGAGATACCTGGAGCAGTTTGCAAAGGAAGAGGGGGTCCAACATTCCAGCTCAGAGATGTAAGAAGCTTATTGATGGTTATAGGAAGAGACTGATTTCAGTAATTTTTCCCCCAAAGGATTTGCAACCCAATATTAAGTTAAAGGGGTATTCCGGGCAAAAACATATTATCCCCTATCGAAAGGATAGGGGATAAGATGTCTGATCGCGCCGGGCTTCCAAGGTGGGGACGTGACGTCACGCCACTCCCCCTCCATTCATGTCTGTGGGAGGGGGCGTTGCAGCCGTTACGCCCCCTCCCATAGAAATGAATGGAGGGGGCGTGGCGTGACGTCACGTCTCCGTTTCGGAAGCCCATCGATTTCCGAAACTGCAGACACAGCTACGCATAGAATGCGGGCTGCTGCAGGGAGATCGCAGGAGTCCCAGCGGTGGGCCCCCTGCGATCAGACATCTTATCCCCTATCCTTTCGATAGGGGATAAGATGTTTTTGCCCAGAATACCCCTTTAAGGGTGCCAATAATTTTTTCCAGACCATTTTTGGGTGTGACATTATGTCCAATGTGTTTTTTTTCCTCCCTTTTTCGTTTAGTTCCAATACACACAAAGGGAATAAAAATGTGTATAGCAAAACGTGTGTTACTGCAATCCTTTTCTGTGAGAAATACTTAATTTTCTTGAAAAATTTCAGGGGTGCCACCATTTACGGCCATGACTGCATGTATATCATAAGCCTCCTCTGGATAACAGTAAGGCCAAAACAGATTATAATATGTAAAATATTAAAGCTATCTTGCAAGCTGCCAGCACTGGTAAGAAATAGCCTGTGAAGGACACTGACAGAAAATCCTCCATGAACGTAATTGAAAGGGTTGCGGATAAGTGACTCTAGAAGACATTTGGAAGTGATTAGATTTTAAGTGTAATCAATCGGCGTGTACTGGAAACACTACCATGATTTAAAGCTGCTGTTTGTATTTGTGCTTCCCCCCCAAATACCAAACTAAAATAAAATATAGGCCATTAAAAAGAATGTTTTCTTAAGCAGAGGCATTGCGATGGGGAGGGGGACCGCACCAGGTTACACCCTCCCAGTGTGGTGACACCACCAAGCGGGAAGTAATCCCCCCCAATGATGTCACCCCAGCAACGCTAGAATGGTGGAGCAGCAGCTGTCTGCTCCCGCTCCACCATACCCTCTTACACGTGGTATGCACTGTATGCTTGCAGCATGTGAGCCGCAAGGATGCGATCCCAGGCAGGCCGGCGTGACATCATCGCGCCTGCTCGAGACGAGGTGAGTATAATTGTTGTTTTTTTTTTTTTTTACTATGTTTGGGGCACTGGGGCATTGTGTGTGAGGAGCACTAGGGGATTTTATGTGAGGGGGCACAGGTGCAATACATGTTAGGTGGCACAGGGGCATTATATATGAGGGGCACTGGGGGATTATATGAGCAGGCATATGACGGGGAGCATAATGTGAGGGGCACATGACGGGACATTATATGTGAGGGGCACAGGACGGCCATTATTATGTGGTGCGAACATGACGGTATTATTATGTGGGGTGCACAGGGCAGGGCATAATTATATGTGGGAGCACAGGACAGTGGGCATTATTATGTGGGGGCACAGGACAGGGGGCACTATTATGTTGCGGCATAGGATGGGGAGAATTATTATATTTTATATGTGGGGCACAGGATGGGAGTGTTTTGCATTTCAGAGGTATGGTGTATATTAAAAGGAATTTCTGGGGGGGGGGGGCATGGTTTTTATGATCTACAATATGTTGTGGTATTGTATTCAGAGGGTGCCCTGTATGGCTAGGTTATATTCAGAGGGCACAGTGTATGGTAGTATATTCAGAGGGTACAGTGTGTGGTAGTATTATATTCAGAGAGCTCAGTGTATGATAGTATTATGTACAGAGGATACAATGTGTGGCAGTATTATATTCAGAGGGTGCACTGTACGGCAAGGTTATATTCAGAGGGCATAGTGTGTGGTAGAATTAAATTTAGAGGGTATGGTGTGTGGCAGGTTTATATTTAGAGAGTTCAGTGTGTGTTCGTATTCAGAATGTACAGTGTGTGGTAATATTATATTCAGAGGGTACAGTGTGTTGTAGTATTCAGAGGGTACAGTTGGTGATAGTGTTATATTTAGAAGGTATAGTAAGTTGCAGATTTATATTCCAAATGTACCGTATGTGGCAGATTTATATTCAGAGGGTATGGTGTGCTTTCCTATTCTGTGGCAATTGGTATATTTGATTATTATAATGGAATTTTTCACAATGCGCTACACCAGTGGCGTCTGTCACAGCAGGCTAAAAAAACTTACTTTGGGGTGACCGCACCAGGTGACACCAACCCTAGCAATGCCACTGGTCTTAAGATTTTTTTTTTTGTATATACTTTCTATTTTTCATTTTAAATTTGTTGCACCATAAATCTATAAGGTATAATTCCTGTACCTATAACAGAAAGTATTCCTGATGCCAATGTGCTTATATTCTAAAGGGTTGGACATTTTATATTGTTCAATCCAGAAATTAGAACTTCATATATCAATTTCATACAGGTTTTAGCAAAGTGCACCTAAACTCTTGAAATTTTGTCTAGGACTGTATCAATACCACAAATTATTTACGTACAACGGATTAGCCATTCAAGTGGTTTCATGCAGGCACTGTTGTGACATCCCTAAACTCACTGAAGTGCTAGTCTTAATCTTTGTTTTACATGCATGGTATAGTGACACCCAGTGACAGCAGCACTCATGCAGGCCCATGACACTGCCACACCATGCTTGTCCATAGTTAAGACACACTTGCCTTTGTTCTTTTCTCCTGGTTGCTGCCACACATCCTTGACACCACCTGAACTGAATGCACTTATCTTGGTCTCATCAGACTACAGGACATGGGTCCAATAATCGATGTCCATAATCGGCTTGTCCTCAGCAAACTGTTGGTAGGCTTGGTGGATTATCCTTAGCACAGTTTCATTCTGGGATGACAGCCTTGCACATGGTTTAATGATGTGTGCAGCATATGGTCTGAGCATCGATAGGCTGACCCCCCCCCCCCCCACCACCACCACCACCACCACCACATCAACCTCTGCAGCAATGCTGGAAGCAGTCATACATCTATTTCCCAAAGACAGCCTAATGATGCTGAGCATGTGTACTCAACTTCTTTGGTTGACCATGACAAGACCTGTTATAAGTGGAACCTGTCCTGAGAAGCCGCTATATGGTCTTGCCCACCAAGCTTAAACTCTGTTTCAGGGTCTTGGACCTCTTTATGTAGAGCAACAATCCTCAGAGTTTACCATGAGATGCTATGAGGTGCCATGTTCCAGTGACCAGTATTGAAGAGTGTGAGAGTGATAAAACCAAATTTAACATATTGGTTCCCCACTCACACCAGAAACCTTGTAATACTAATGAGTTACATGACATAGGGGAGGGAGAATGGCTAATTGGCCCAATGTGGACATTTCCAATTAGGGGTGTACTCGCGTTTGTTGCCAATGTTTAGACATTAATAGTTGTGTGTTTTATCCTCCATCATCAGGGAGTGCCAGACTACTATTTGCTGCAGCTTTGTTGTATGTATGTTTCTCAACATTAAGATAAAATTTAAGGTTGGTAGAAAACTTTAACCAAAACTGTCCACAAGCTGTATGTGATCTTGCAATTAAGCCCCATTCATGTCAGTGGATCTAAAATCAAATGCTTGACACACCCAATGGACAGTTATGATGTTTTTGTATGAAAGCAGATAATTTTCTTAAATTCTGGACAACCCCTTTTAGGGGCTATTTATATGCACAGTATCTTGCGCATATTTGATGCGCAGGATTTGAAGCTGCAGATTTCAGTGTAAACTAATTGACTGAACATAGAATCAAATTTGCAGCTTCAAATCCAGTACAGGATGCTGTATGTGTAAATAGCATGCCACTGGAGAAATACCACATCATAGACAGAAGATTCAAGCTAACTAAAGGAAATGTGTCACCTATTTTTCAGATTAGTGACAAATTCTGAAACATTCTTTTTTTCTAATCTGTTTCTATTTTCTGATTGTAATTTTTTATTTATTTTTTGTGCATTATTATGGGGGCTACCACCTTTAGAGATGTACTTTACGGCAGGACCAATGGACATAGACAACATTGGACAGGACCTGTCCAATTCAAATGAATTGCAGACCTTTACACAGGTCATTCTAAAGGGATGGGTAGGCTGTTTTCTGAGCAAAAGCTATTGTGTGTATCTATCTATGGGTGTCACCTTTCACTGTACTCCTTCTTTGTGCTGTGAAGAAGGGCAACTGGGATAATCAACTGTATAGTAATTATATAGCAACATAGAACAAGTAGGCAGATAAGAACCATTCGGCCCATCTAGTCTGCCTAATATTCTGTATAATTATCCCTATAAGGACAGCTGTAGTGGTACAGTTTTATATATGCCCGGGCCTCAAAAATAAACAAAATAAACTCATACATACCTTCCTACGAGCCCCCGTTGGTCCGGCACAGGGCCAGAGCTTCTTACATGACAGTCGGCTCAGCCTATCACCAGCCGGGGCGGGACATACCTACGGCCGGTGATACACCGACGGCTCTGCGGCGTCCCCGTCCCCAGGAAGTGGAATGACATCAGCGCTGTCGGACCAATGGGGGCTCGTAGGAAGGTATGTATTAATTTATTTTGTTAATTTATGAGGCCTGGGCACGGGCATATATAAAACTGTACCATTACAGTTGTCCTTTGAGTATAGCCCTATGCCTATCTCTATCTTAAATGAAGGATAGTCTTGTGTCTATCCCATGAATGCTTAAACTCCTTCACTGTATTTGCAGCTACCGCTTCTGCAGGAAGGCTATTCCATGCATTCACTACTCTCTCAGTAAAGTAATACTTCCTGATATCACTTTTATATATCCTGATATCACTTTGCCCCTCTAATTTAACCTCTTAAGGACTCAGGGCGTACCTGTACGCCCTGAGCCCCGTCCCGTTGTGAATCACACCGGGTCTGTCCCAGCTGCTAACAATAGCCGGGACCCTGGGCTAACAGCGTGCGGCATCGATCGTTTTGTTGCGCACTGTTAACCCTTCAGACGCGGCGATCAAAGTTGATCGCCTCATCTGAAAATGAAAGTAAATGCTTCCCGGCAGCTCAGTCGGCCTGATCGGGCCATCGCGATCAGCTGGAACGCAGGCGGAGGTCTCCTTACCGCTCTCCGCAGCGTCCGATCAGGGTTTGATTGCTCCAAGCCTGAACTACAGGCTTGAGCAATCGAGCCCCTATCTCGCTGATCCGTGCAAAGCTATGGATTTGCAGGGATCAGCATAAGAGATCAGTGTGTGCAGTGTTATAGCTCCCTAAAAGTTAACAAAGGTCATTTAACCCCTTCCCTAATAAAAATTTGAATCACCCCCCTTTTCCCATAAAAAAACTGTGTAAATAAAAATAAAAATTTACATATGTGGTATCACTGCATGCGTAAATGTCCGAACTATAAAATCATTTATCATTAATTAAACTGCACGGTCAATGGCGTACGCGCCAAAAAAAAATTCAAAAGTCCAAAATGGCGTATTTTTGGTCACTTTTTATATCATAAAGAAATGAATAAAAAGCGATCAAAAAGTCCGATGAACACAATAATGGTTCCGATAAAAACTTCAGAACACGGCGCAAAAAATGAGCCCTCATACCGGCCCGTACACTGAAAAATAAAAAAGTTATAGGGGTCAGAAGATGACAATTTTAAACATATAAATTTTCCAGCATGTAGTTGTGATTTTTTCCGAAGTACGACAATATCCAACCTATATAAGTAGGGTATCATTTTAACCGTATGGACCTACAGAATAAAGAGAAGGTGTCATTTTGACCAAAAAATGCACTGCGTGGAAACGGAAGCCCCCAAAATGTACAAAATTAATTTTTCTCTTCAATTTTGTCGCACAATGATTTTTTTTTTTTCAGTTTCGCCGTGGATTTTTTGGTAAAATGACTGATGTCATTACAAAGTAGAATTTGTGGCGCAAAAAATAAGCCATCATATGGATTTTTAGGTGCAAAATTGAAAGCGTTATGATTTTTGAAGGTGAAAAAATGAAAATGCAAAACGGAAATCCAAGGATAGGGGATAAGATGCCTGATCACAGGGGTCCTGCCACTGGGGAACCCCCGTGATCTTGCACGCGGCGCCCCATTTGTAATCAGTCCACAGCTATCACGCCCCCTCCCATAGGCTTGCATTGAGAGGTGGAGCGTGACGTCACACGCCGTCAGCCCTGTGGTCGCCGGTAATCAGCGAACACGCTCCGGGGACTGATTATAAACGGGGTGCCGCGTGCAAGATTCCGGAGGTCCCCAGCGGCGGGACTCCCGCGATCAGGCATCTTATCCCCTATCCTTTGGATAGGGAATTAGATGTCTAAGCACCGGAGAACCCCTTTAAGGTCCTTTTAAAGTGGGAACTCCAGTGGGAAAAATAAAATTTCAGATCAACTGGTGCCAGATAGTTAAACAGATTTGTAATTTACTTCTATTTAAAATCTTAATCCTTCCAGTACTTATCAGCTGCTGTATACTACAGATAAACTACAGAGAAATGTGTGAAGTTATTTTCAGTCTGACCACAGTGCTCTCTGCTGACACCTCTATCCATGTCAGGAACTGTTCAGAGCAGGAGAGGTTTTCTATGGGAATATTCTTCTAATCTGGAAAATTCCTGACACAGACAGAGGTGTCAGCAGAGAGCACTGTTGTCAGACTGGAAAGAACTGCACAATTTTCTCTGTAGTTTATCTTTATTATACAGCAGCTGAGAAGTACTGGAAGGATTAAGATTTTGAATAGAAGTAATTTACTTTCTGGCACCAGATGATTTGAAAACATTTGTTTTTGCTGTACTTTAGAAATACTACTTAATTTACTTTTAAGCAATAGTATCAAACAGTGACGTTGCTACACTAATCAGCTAAGTAAAAAAAAAACTCAGCCAAACAGTTTGTTGCACATTGGATGCCACTGGATCCTAACGGATCTCATTGACTTTTAATGGGGTCTGTCTGGTGTCTGTTTTTACTAGCTGGATTTGAGGGGAGAAAAAATGACTTCTTACAATATTTTTTTTTTCTCTGCTCATGTCCCATTATTTTGATGCATTCTTCAACGGAGCTCCCTGAACGGTTCCTATAAGGGCTGCTGTGTTTTTAAGAAGTTACATGCATCCTTTATACTTCTGTACTTAGCTGCCATGTAACTTGTCATTTCATGCTGGAACATGTGCTGCACATAAATAGACCAAAGAGAAAAGGAATGTTATCCTATCAGTGTAGAAAAGTGCTCCTTTGTTGACCTTGATGTCAGTTAGCTTTTACTATTCTTGCACAGAAAATATAGACATTTCTTTTTGTTGTATAACAATGTTCTTAAACATCAATATTATTTTTTTTTTCTTAACAAGACCTCAAAATAATCTAATAATGTTAATAAGGAATGTTGGCATAGTTATACTTGAACATTTCTTTAGGGTGTAGAAAGTACCATGTACCTAGGGCGACCCCCTTTTCATTTACAATAAGTTGATTGTAGGGGTTCAGCTGCTGATACTTCTGCAAGTAGGTGTTATTACTGAAAGAATCTCAGCACAGATACATACCTGCCAGCATAGATAGGTGCATCATAAGACCTTCTTCTAATAATATAATAGAGCCCTACTGTAGCTCCTTAGGGTATCTTAGTGTTTGCAGCTACTGCTATAGGTAAAGCCCAAATCTGCCATAATTATGAGGGCTGGCTTGATTTTTTGCACAACCAATTGTAGTGGAATATTTTGTAATGACACCTTTAATTTTACCATGAAATGTACAGCACAATGAAAAAATGATCTATGGTGGGAAATTGAAAAGAAATCCGCAATTTAGCAACTTTTGCGCAATGCATTGTATGTTAAAACTAACATATTATTCTGTGGGTCAGTAGGATTAAAACAATAGCCATATTTACATATTTGGAAAGAAAGCAGAGGAAACCTGAGGAAACGCCTGTGGGCGTGAAACTGCGTGGTCGTCCAGGGGCATAGATTCTGCTGCCCCAGCTCTGCTTGGTCTCGGGGTGTCGGGATATTGGAACCTGTTGGTTTTCGCTGAATAAATCTTCACAAGCAAGATATCCAGGTGTGTGCTTTCTTTCCATTGAAGTCTGCATTACCTTTCTGGACATGAGCACCACTCAGCACCTTTCTCTACATCACATCCCACCCCCACTACTACAGAGACATTTCTTTGCTTTTTTCCATTTATTTTTCCCACTTGCAGTGCACGTTTTTCTGCTCCTTTTTTATTCACATATTTACATATTTGTCTGTTATGGTACAACTTTTAACCCCTTAAATGGGCACTGTCAGATACGCAAACTCCTAGCGGGAAACTCACTGTAAAGTGTGAATGTACCCTAGAAACACCACACTACATTAACACAAAATAAAGGGTAAAGCACTACATAACATTGCATATACACACCCTTACACTGTCTCCCCCTTCCCTCCCAATAAAAATGAAAAACCTCTCGTACGGCAGTGTTTCCAAAACTGATCCTACAGCTGTTGCAAAAAAACAACTCCCAGCATTGCCAGACAGCCACTGACTGTCCAGGCATGCTGGGAGTATAGAAACAGTGCATCCAAATCCCTAATTCAGGCCTCAAATGCTCATGGCGCTCTCTCACTTCGGAGCCCTGTCGGATTTCAAGGCAACAATTTAGGGAGACATACGGGGTATTTCCGTACTCGGGAGAAATTGTACGTCATGGTGCTCTAAGTTCCTAATGGCATACATTTTCGTCTTAGATCCTCTAGGGGTTAATGAAAATATCCCTTTGTAGAATAGAGTCTGCTGTGCAATACACTGGCACATCTTAAAGGGGTTATCCAGGATAAAACTTTTTTTTTTAATATATATCAACTGTCTCCAGAAAGTTAAACAGATTTGTAAATTACTTCTATTAAAAAATCTTAATCCTTTCAGTACTTATGAGCTTCTGAAGTTAAGGTTGTTCTTTTCTGTCTAAGTGCTCTCTGATGACACGTGTCTTGGGAACCGCCCAGTTTATAAGAGGTTTGCTATAGGGATTTGCTTCTAAACTGGGCGGTTCCCAAGACACGTGTCATCAGAGAGCACTTAGACAGAAAAGAACAACCTTAACTTCAGAAGCTCATAAGTACTGAAAGGATTAAGATTTTTTAATAGAAGTAATTTACGAATCTGTTTAACTTTCTTAAGCCAGTTGATATATATATAAAAAAGTTTTATCCTGGAATACCCCTTTAAATATTTACTCACTGATGTGCTTGAATTTGTGATTGCTTTTGCCTGTCTCTTTGCAAGTGGAAGGATTCTTTTATTCAAGGGCACCTGCTATTTGCATGTTTTGGAATTGCTTAACAATATTTCTATGTATCAAGAGTAAGGAGTAAGTAGGTAACCCTGTGAATATCAGAGTTTTGTAGCATGCAATAAATTGTGTCTTTTAGACCAAAAGCAAGCAGGCCCTAGCAATATTAACTCCTTAAGCACGTAGGGCGTACATGTACGGCCTACGCCCGGTCCCAGTGTTTAAAACGGAGTCACGCCGTGACCCTGCATCACACCGGGTCGGTCCTGTCTGCTAATCATAGCCGGGACCCTGGGCTAACAGCGCGGCATCGATCGTTGTGCTGCACGCTGTTAACCCTTCAGACGCGGCGATCAAAGTTGACCGCCGCGTCTGAAAACGAAAGTAAACGCTTTCCGGCAGCTCAGTCGGGCTGATCGGGACATCGCGATAAAATCGCGATTTTCCGATCAGCTGGGACGCAGGCAGAGGTCTCCTTACCTTACTCCGCGGCCTCCGATCGTCGATTGATTGCTCCAAGCCTGAGCTACAGGCTTGAGCAATCAAGCCCCTATCTGACTGATCCGTGCAAAGCTATGGCTTTGCAGGGATCAGCATAGGAGATCAGTGTGTGCAGTGTTATAGCTCCCTATGGGAGCTATAGCAGTGGAAAAAAAAAGTTAACAAAGGTCATTTAACCCCTTCCCTAATAAGTTTTTTCCCATAAAAAAACCTGTTTAAATAAAAATAAACATATGTGGTATCGCCGCGTGCGTAAATGTCCAAACCATAAAAATATATCATTAATTAAATCGCACGGTCAATGGCGTGCGCGCAAAAAAACTCCAAAGTCCAAAAGAGTGTATTTTTGGCCACTTTTTATATCATGAAAAAATGAATAAAAAGCGATCAAAAAGTCCGATCAATACAAAAATTGTACCGATAAAAACTTCATAACACGGCGCAAAAAATGAGCCCTCATACCGGCCCATACGCGGAAAAATAAAAAAGTTATAGGGGTTAGAAGATGAGAATTTTTAACATATAAATTTTCCTGCATGTAGTTATGATTTTTTTCCGAAGTGCGACAATATCCAACCTATATAAGTAGGGGATCATTTTAACAGTATGGACCTACAGAATAAAGATAAGGTGTTACTTTTACCGAAACATGCAATTTTTTTTCCGTTTCGCCGTGGATTTTTGGGTAAAATGTCTAATGTCACTGCAAAGTTGGATTGGTGGCACAAAAAATAAGCCATAATATGGAATTTTATGTGCAAAATTGAAAGCGTTATGATTTTTAGAAGGTGATGAGGAAAAAATGAAAATGCAAAAACGGAAAAACCCTGCGTCCTTAAGGAGTTAAAAGGGGTTTCCTTCCAAAAAGTATGACCTATCCACAGAATATGAATAGTTGTTTGTCGGTGGCTGACTACCATCTGATTAGCATAGACAAACTAGTGTATGGAAGTTGCAAGCCTCTTCTCCGTACATTGTAATGGTGATGCTGGTTTTCCATTTAATTCAATGGATAGGCAATGGTTGGCTTTTGTAGGAAAACACCTTTAAGTAACCAAGACACCAACAAGGTATAAAAGCATGTAGTGTGGATAAAAAAAAATGTGTGTGTTGGCTGTTATACTGTTAAAAGGAAATGGGAGTAGAGGACTCCTGGCTTTTGGAGCCAGTGATTTAAAGATGCAAGTTCCAAATGCTTCCACAGAGCTGATAGGCGGCTTTTATGACATTACATACAGGTATCTCAGGATGGAGATCTGGGATAATTTCATGAAATCTACAATGAAATGAAATCTACATGAAATGAAATCTACAATGAGGCTAAAAGAAGTTGTGATGATTGAAAAGGAGTGGTCAGTAAAAGTAGATGGGACTCGCCAAACCTTCCTCCATTAGGCTTGTAGAGCTGGACAATCTCAGAAGATATGGAGAAACATTACCCTTAGCTTTGTCAATGCCAACAGTAATGGATTTTGGATATTATGCCGTTTATTATATAAATATAATCCAAATATCTGAATTGTAGAAAAGGACAGAAAATACCCTTTTCATGTTTTGCAGTTAAATAGGAAGCTTTGTAGCATATACTAAGGACAACCATTACAGAATCATTCTAGAAGTATACATAGGCAAAGTTCTTTAGTTTGCTAAATACATTTTGACTGTGCATAACCTTGACTGCTGCTTTGGTTGAGCTCAGCTATTTCTTAATTATAAAGAATCCATGATCTTAGATGCTCGCCCTATACAGGTGACAAATCTACTGATGACATTACTTCCCAGCAAAACCAAAATACCAACTCAGATTTATTATGAAGTATTTAGAAAATTTAACAGATAATGCTACAATAATAAGCTAATTCATATAGCATTATGTCTCGCAAGTGTTCAAACAACCCTTAACCCCTTGGGGACGGAGCCCATTATAACCCTAAGGACTGGAGCATTTCTTGCACATCTGACCACTGTCACTTTATGTATTAATAACTCTGGGATGTTTTAACTTTATAAATTTGATTCCGAGATTTTTTCGTGACATACTCTACTTTGTTAGTGGTAAATTTACGTAATTTCTTGGTGAAAAATTCCAAGCACTCTGCTTGTAAGGAAAAGGGACATGTCAATTAAATTACATATTGATTCACATATAGAATATGTATACTTTGTTTGCATCAGAAAGTTGACATGTTTTTACTTTTTGAAGACATCAGAGGGCTTCAAAGTATAGCAGCAATTTTCCAATTTTTACAGAATATTTCAAAATCTGAGTTTTTCCGGGACCAGTTAAGTTTAGAAGTGAATTTGAGGATCTTTATGTTGGAATTCCCCTATAATGGACCCCATTATGAAAGCTGCACCCCTCAAAATATTCAAAATGACATTCAAAAAGTTTGTTAACCCTTTAGGTGTTTCACAGGAATAGCAGGAAAATGGAGGAGAAAAATCTAAATCTCCATTTTTTTTTTTACACTAAAATGTTATTACGATAACAAAAATAGGGCTATGTAAATACAAATCACCACCTGGTTTGTAATTGATTTAGATAAATACCCATAAACACACCAGGACAATAACTACGAATAAATATGATCTTTATTGAACATACATGTTTAAAAACATTTAAAAAGGGACAGCAACAGAACAGACAAATATTGACTACAACACAGATAAGTATGTGAGAATGTGCAGGGGTGTGGAAATGTAAAAAAAAAACTACTTGTCCAAGGGACTAAAGCGGAACACAATCTACTTGTCCCTCAAGAAAATCCACTTGTCCTGGTAGATAAAATAATTTCAACCAAAATAGCATGTTCCCCCCCCCCCCCCCCCCCCCCACACTAGACCACCAGGGATGGATATAAGATCCCTTTAGACACTGCTGTCATCTTTAACAGTGGTGATCTAATGGTTTAATAGCGGCCACGGCGATTGCGGCATGCCAGGCTATTAGCGGCGGGAGAGCTGTAGCTACCCCCCCCCCATCTGACCCCTGTAACGCCAATTTTTCCATATACAGGGATGAGGGTAATCTTATGTGCCGTGATCTGTAGTTTTTATCAGAACCATTTATTATCGGAACTTTTATTAGGAAACGGGCTTATTCACATATATATGCACTTCTTAAAATATTTTAATCACTATTTTTCAGTCTTCATAGGGACTTATGTGTTACTGGGGTGTTCTGCTTCTCCAGTTTATGTGGTGCATTTTGTGTCAGAAAATGCTGGAAGTTGCATTTAGTTACTAGATAACACACATCACACGTACACTCAAACCATACATATACACACATCATACATACACCCGCAGCTGCCCCCCATCATACATTACATACACAGACATCATACACACATCATATATACACAGACAGACATCATACACACATCATGTATACACACAGACCTCATACAGACATCATACACACATCACACACAGACATCATACACACATCATATATACACAGACATCATACACATACAAACATTATACACAGACATCATACACACAGACATACACACATCATATATACACACACACATCACACACAGACATACACACATCATATATACACACACATCATACACATACAGACATCATACACTCACATCATACATATACACCATACATATGCACACATCATACATACACCCGCCACTGATACACCCCCCTAATTGTACATTACATACATATACAACCACCCTTCCCGCCACCTGCATGCTCGGCCTCCTCACCTGAGCTTCACACCCCCCGCTCTACATTACACAAGAAGCAGGGGGAGAGCGAGGACGAACACAGCTCGGTACACAGCTCCTCCCCTCCCCCGCACACAGCTCGGTTCACAGCTCAATCTCCTCCCTGCACACAGCTCCTCCCATTTAGGAAGCCTCCATGATGCCAGGACAGTAAAAAAAAAAAAAACACATGGTATACAATTTTGGAAACTAAACCCCTCAAGGAATGTAGAAAGGGGTATAGTGAGCCTAAACACCCCACAGGTGATTGACGAACTTTCGTTAAAGTGGGATGTGAAAATGAAAAATTAGATTTTTAACCCCTTCCCGCAGAATGGCATATATAAACGCCGGGTTGTGCAGTGCGTTCGCGCATCCCGACGTTTATAAATGACATTCAGTTAACCCGGCGATGCGCAGCATCGCACGGGTTAACTGGCAGAAGTCCCGCTGTTTCCAGCAGGGGACAACTTCTGCTTCACCCCCCAGGACCATCCATTGATGGTCCTGGTCAGCGATCACTGTGGACCAATCACAGTGATCTGGGGTGAAAGTTCAGATCCCCGCACTGCCCGCCCCTGGAAGTCGGGCAGAACGGGGGACGATGGCTGCAGGGGCTCGCGGGGACCTGCGGCATAGGGGGGGAACACGAGGGGACCGGCGGCCTTACCTGGAGCAGCGGCGGGACCGAGGAGCAGCGGCAGGACCGGCCACGTGGACGAGCAGCGACGGAACCGGCAGGTAAGTATGTGGTCCTCAGAGGCAGTAGTGAAGATCTTCACTGCTGCTTCTAGGAGTCTGAAAACTGCAACTCCCAGCATGCCTAGACAGCCTTTGGCTGTCTGGGCATGCTGAGAGTTGTAGTTTTGCAACATCTGGAGGGCCCCAGTTTGGAGACGATTGTATAATGGTCTCCAATCTGTGCTCTTCCAGCTGTTGCAAAACTACAACTCCCAGTATGCACTGACTGTCCAGGCATGCTGTGAGTTTTAGTTCAGCAACATCTGGCCCTTCAGATGTTGCTGAACTACAACTCCCAGCATGCCCTTCAGCTGTCTGGGCATGCTGGGAGTTGTAGTTTTGCAACAACTGGAGACACACTGGTTGGGAAACATTGTCTGTTTCTAACTCAGTGTTTCCTAACCTGCGTGCCTCCAGCTGTTGCAAAACTATAACTCCCAGCATGCACTAACAGACCATACATGCCGGGAGTTGTGGTTTTGCAACAGCTGGTGCACCCCTCCCCCCCCCCCCCCCCCCCCTGTGAATGTACAGGGTACATTCACATGGGCGAGGCTTTTACAGTGGGTTTCTCGCATCTTGAGATGCAGCAAATTTTGCGCTGGGAAACTCGCTGTAATCCCCTGCCCATGTGACTGTACCCTAAAAACACTACACTACACCTACACAAAATAAAAAGTTAAAAACACTACATATACACATACCCCTACACAGCCCCCCTCCCCCAATAAGAATGTCCGGTACACCACTGTTTCCAAAGCAGAGCCTCCAGCTGTTGAAAAACAACAACTCCCAGTATTGCCGGACAGCCGTTGACTGACCACGCATGCTGGGAGTTTTGCAACAGCTGGAGGCACCCTGTTTGGGAATCACTGGCGTAGAATACCCCTAAGTCCACCCCTATGCAAATCCCTAATTTAGGCCTCAAATGCACATGGCGCTTTCACTTTGGAGCCCTGTCTTATTTCAAGGTAACAGTTTAGGGCCACATATGGGGTATCACTGTACTCGGGAGAAATTGCGTTACAAGGTTTGGGGGGCTTTTTCTTCTTTAACCCTTCATGAAAAGGAAATGTTGGGGTCTACACCAGAATGTTAGTGTAAAAAAATTTAATTTTTTACACTAACATGCTGATGTTGCCCTATACTTTACATTTTCACAAGAGGTAAAAGGGAAAAAAGACCCCCAAAATTTGTAACGCAATGTCTCCCAACTACAGAGATACCCCATATGTGAGCGCAAAGTGCTCTGGGGGCGCACAACAAGGCCCAGAAGGGAGAGCGCACCATGTACATTTGAGGTGATTTGCACAGGGGTGGCTGATTGTTACAGCGGTTTTGACAAACGCAAAAAAAACAAAACCCCACATGTGACCCATTTCGGAAACGACACACCTCACGGAATGTAATGAGGGGTGCAGTGAGAATTTACCCCCCACAGGTGTCTGACGGATCTTAAGAACAGTGGTCCGTGAAAATGAAAACTTGTACAGCCCACTGTTCCAAAGATCTGTCAGACACCAGTGGGGGGCAAATGCTCACTGTACCCCTTGTTACGTTCCTCAAGGGGTCTAGTTTCCAAAATGGTATGCCATGTTTTTTTTTTTCTTTTCTTTTGCTGTTCTGGCACCTTAGGGGCTTCCTAAATGCGACATGCCCCCCGAGCAAAATTTGCTCTCAAAAAGCCAAATATGACTCCTTCTCTTCTGAGCATTGTAGTTCGCCCATAGTGCACTTCAGGTCAACTTATGGGGTACCTCCATACTCAGAAGAGATGGGGTTACAAATTTTGGGGGGGTATTTTCTGCTATTAACCCTTGCAAAAATGTGAAATTTGGGAGGAAACACATTTTAGTGGAAATTTTTTTTTTTTTTTTTACATATGCAAAAGTCGTGAAACACCTGTGGGGTAATAAGGCTCACTTTATTCCTTATTACATTCCTCAAGGGGTCTAGTTTCCAAAATGGAATGCCATGTGTTTTTTTTTTTTGCTGTTCTGGCACCATAGGGGCTTCCTAAATGCGACATGCCCCCGAGCAAAATTTGCTCTCAAAAAGCCAAATATGACTCCTTCTCTTCTGAGCATTGTAGTTCGCCCATAGTGCACTTCAGGTCAACTTATGGGGTACCTCCATACTCAGAAGAGAAGGGGTTACAAATATTGGGGGGTATTTCCTGCTATTAACCCTTGGAAAAATGTGAAATTTGGGGGGAAACACACATTTTAGTGAAAAAATATATATTTTTTTTTACATATGCAAAAGTCGTGAAACACCTGTGGGGTATTAAGGCTCACTTTATTCCTTGTTATGTTCCTCAAGGGGTCTAGTTTCCAAAATGGTATGCCATGTGAGGGTTTTTTGCTGTTCTGGCACCATAGGGGCTTCCTAAATGCAACATGCCCCCCAAAAACCATTTCCGAAAAACGTACTCTCCAAAATCCCCTTATCGCTCTTTCCCTTCTGAGCCCTCTACTGCGCCCGCCAAACACTTTACATAGACATATGAGGTATGTGCTTACTCAAGAGAAATTGGGCTACAAATATAAGTATACATTTTCTCCTTTTACCCCTTGTAAAAATTCAAAAATTGGGTCTACAAGGACATGCGAGTGTAAAAAATGAAGATCGTGAATTTTCTCCTTCACTTTGCTTCTATTCCTGTGAAACACCTAAAGGGTTAAAATGATGACTCAATGTCATTTTGAATACTTTGGGGAGTGCAGTTTTTATAATGGGGTCTTTTGTGGGGTATTTCTAATATGAAGACCCTTCAAATCCACTTCAAACCTGAACTGGTCCCTGAAAAATAGTGAGTTTGAAAATTTTGTGAAAAATTGGAAAATTGCTGCTGAACTTTGAAGCCCTCTGGTGTCTTCCAAAAGTAAAAACTTGTCAATTTTATGATGCAAACATAAAGTAGACATATTGTATATGTGAATAAAAATTTTTTTTATTTGTAATATACATTTTCCTTACAAGCAGAGAGCTTCAAAGTTAGAAAAATGCAAAATTTTCTAATTTTTCATCAAATTTTAGGATTTTTCACCAAGAAAGGATGCAAGTTACCACAAAAATTTACCACCATGTTAAAGTAGAATATGTCACGAAAAAACAATCTCTGAATCAGAATGATAACTAAAAGCATCCCAGAGTTATTAATGTTTAAAGTGACAGTGGTCAGATGTGCAAAAAACGCTCTGGTCCTTAAGGCCAAAATGGGCTTGGTCCTGAAGGGGTTAAAGGGGTACTCCGGTGAAAAACTATTTTTTTTTTTTTTTTTTTTTTTAAATCAACTGGTGCCAGAAAGTTAAACAGATTTGTAAATTACTTGTATTAAAAAATCTTAATGTAAAATGTAATTTTTTATTTTTGAGGACGATGTGGGTGTTTGTTTTTTTTGCATTTATGTTAGAACTGCTGCAACGATCAGCCACCTCTGTGCAAATCCCCAATTTAGGCCTCAAATGTACATGGCGCTCTCTCACTCCTGAGCCATGTATTTAATCTGCAGAGCATTTTACGCCAACATATGGGGTATTTCCTTTTACCTCTTGTGAAAATGAAAAGTATTGGGCAACACCTCCATGTTAGTGTAATTTTTTTTTTTTTTTTTTTACAATAACATGCTGGTGTAGCCCCCAACTTTACCTTTTCATAAGGGGTAAAAGGATAAAAAGCCCTCCCAAATTTGTAACGCAATTTCTCCTGAGTACGGAAACACCCCTTATGTGGCCCTAAACTGTTGCCTTGAAATACGACAGGGCTCTGAAGTGAGAGAGCGCCATGTGCATTTGAAGCCTAAATGAGGAATTTGCAATAGGGGCAGACCCAGATACAAGGATGGCGCTTGAAGGTCTCCAAACTGTGCCACTCCAGATGTTGCAAAACTGCAACTCCCAGCATGCCCAGACAGTCAGAACATGATGAAAGTTGTAGTTTTTCAACATCCTGAGGACCACAGTTTGGAGACCACTATAGCCTTTGGCTGTCTGGGTGTGTTGGGAGTTGTAGTTATGCAACTTTTAGAAGGCCACAGTGAAGATCACGATTTTAACTGCAGCCGCCTCCTGCTGCCGCCGCTGATCAGATGCTGCCTGCCATGTCCCCCCTGCTCTGCCAAGACTTCGGTGGGCAGAGCGGGGGAAATTAACTTTAATTCCCCCCGCCCCCAACTGCCATTGGTCAGTCAGTCCTGATCGACCAATGGCAGGGGATAGGAGGAGGTGGCACCTCTGCCACCTCGCTCCTATCTTTTAGAATGGTCAGAGCTGTCTGTTACCAGTGACCCAATTGGCCCGGAATCGCCGCAAATCGCCGGTCTGAATTGACTGACATGGGGGGGGGGGGGGGGGCGCGGTCCGACATGAGCAGTCATCCAAGTCCGATCACCGCCCGGCGAACTGTGGTGATCGGAAATATGGAGGGCGTACAGGTATGCCCTCCGTCCTTAAGTACCAGGACACGAGGGTGTACCTGTATGCCTTCCGTCCCCAACAGGTTAAAGGTATACTCCGATGGAAAACTATTTTTTTTTATATCAACTGGCTTCAAAAAGTTAAACAGATTTGTAATTTACTTCTATTAAAAAATCTCAAACCTTCCAGTACTTATCAGCTGCTGTATACTACAGAGGAAGTGGAGTTGCTCTTTTCAGTCTGACCACAGTGCTCTCTGCTGTCACCTCTTTCCATGTCAGGAACTGTCCAGAGTAGGAGCAAATCCCCATAGCAAACCTAACCTGCTCCTGCTCCAGTTCCTGACATGGACAGAGGTGTCAGCAGAGAGCACTGTGGTCAGACTGAAAAGAACAACTCAACTTCCTCTGTAGTATACAGCAGCTGATAAGTACTGTAGGGTAAAGAATGTTTAATAGAAGTAATTTATAAATCTGTTCAACTTCCTGGCACCAGTTTATTTGAAAAAAAAAATAAAAATGATTTCCACCGGAGTTTCCCTTAAAGATTTAGACCCCTTTTACATGGGAAGATAATTGCCCGTTATGAGCACAGATTGACAATATATCATGTTGAATGGCACTTGTTTAAAGGTGCAGTCAACATACATTTATTTGTTTCCATTATTGTCGGAAGCACATTCCCTGTTTACTCAGAGAGATGTGCTGTTGACAAATTACCGTTTTTACTGCCACATAAAAGATGCGATCAGCCTGGGAACAAGCGTTTGCTTGTTTTTCATCCGATCATAGAGCCTTTTACAGGGGAAATCATCAGGAATGATTCCTATGAATGCTCATTCAGTCGCTAATAGGCTATAAATTCACGTGTTGCTCTTATGTAACTGTGACCCTTTTATTTAACATGTTTAGCATTAAAAAAAAAGAGAGAGGCTATGTGAGCAAACACTGGCACCTCTTCAGAGTAGGACCCTTTGTGAAGGTTACAGTAGTAGGAGAAATAGGGTTGTGGTGTGTGTGTATGTATGTATGTGTAATATATATATATATTTCACATACATACACACACCACAACCCTATTTCTCCTACTACTGTAACCTTCACAAAGGGTCCTACTCTGAAGAGGTGCCAGTGTTTGCTCGAAAAGCCTCTCTTTTTTTATATATAATATATATATATATATATATATATATATATATAATTTTTTTTTCCATTTTTTTTTCAATATAGATAATTTTTTTTTTTAATATATGTAACTTATGGCATCCCCTGCTATAATACACATCAAATGATCTTCTCTCTCAACTACTTGTTCTATTTCTTTAGTATATTTCAGCTACAGCTTTGTGGAGATTGTCATTGTGTGAGACTTTGTTTAAAAGTATATACTACCGTATTTTCCAGAGATGAAAATTAACGAATAAATAAAAATATAGTGTTACTGTCATTTTAAATTAAAGGGGTACTCCACTGGAAAACAATTTTTTAATCAACTGGTGCCAGAAAGTTAAACAGATTTGTAAATTACTTATATTTAAAAATCTTAATCCCTCCAGTACTTATCAGCTGCTGTTTTTTCGAGAGGAAGTTCTTTTTCTTTTTGAATTTCCTTTCTGTCTGACCACAGGGCTCTCTGCTGACACATCTGTCCATTTTAGGAACTATCCAGAGTAGGAGCAAATCCCCATAGGAAACCTAGGCTTCTCCGGACAGTTCCTAAAATGGACAGAGGTGTCAGCAGAGAGCACTGTGGTCAGACAGAAAGGAAATTCAAAAATAAAAGAACTTCCTGTGGAAAATACAACAGCTGATAAGTACTGGAAGGGTTAGGATTTTTAAATAGAAGTAATTTACAAATCTGTTTAACTTTCTGGCACCAGTTGATAAAAAAATAAAAAAAAATGTTTTTCAGGGAAGTACCCGATTAAATTTTGATATGTCGCACAGACATATCAAAAGCTAAAGGGGTTATCCACTGTATTTTCTTATGTTTCCATTCTGCCAGGGATGCAAAACAAAAAATAACAAACTTTAACTTACCTTCCGCTGCTCCCCCGGTGTGCTGATATCATCCTCCCATTTTCTGGGCCTTGGTCTTCTGCATTCTGTTTCTCGTTCATTACACTGCTGCTCAGCCTATCACTGACCAGAACATTGATAAGGCCGGCGATAAGCTCAGTGCAGTCTGTGTCAGCCCCCTCCCCCCCCAGAATGCAGAACATAACCAGGGCCCAGAAAACAGGAGAGCGATATGTGCATCAGGGGAGCGGCAAAAAGTTAGTCTGTTTTTTTTTTTTTTTTTTTTTTTTTTTTTTGCAGCTTTGGCAAAATAGAAACAAAAAATCTGGATCCTTGCTGTTGAATTTCTTTGGAAACCCTTTTCTGTGTCCTTCATTCTGATCCCAGCATGGCAAGGGTCACTGTGGGGTCCTCCACAATCAAATCCGATTTATTTGTGGAATGGTCTGTGTGAATGGTATACCTTTCCATTGTTTCGAGTATTGTTGGACCTCACCAGGAGTATTCACTGTATGTCTTGATCATACCGGAATGTTCCCATAGACATCTTCTATTATCTATAAAGTACCTTGGTATTCATATTAGGTGTACCCATAGTTCCATTTATGCTTTACACATACCTTCCACTTCTCAGGAAAATAATTGCGGAATTGCAGATGATGGACTAATCTGCCTCTACCTTTCTTTTCTCTCTGCCACCTTCTTAAAAGGATGAGCTTTACCCAGACCTAACAACTTTACGCATTGCAAACCATACCACTGCTATTGAAACACCAGGAGATTTCTCCGACCAATCACTTTAGTTAAGGCAGAGTTAATCTAACAAATGCCCCAGGATAGCTCTTCGGAAATTGATGCTCCCTAGGGACAGGGGGAGAAATAATTTTCTGGATCTTTAACATGTTTGCTGTGCCACAGTGTTGACTGGGTTAAAAACTCCAGTACCTATTCCAACTTTGAACAAGAATCAGGGAATGTTCTCCCCTGGTCGTTGTCGGCTCTGCTCCATACCCGTTACTCAGAATTTCTGAAACAAGTGAATTGTAGCTCGTTAATACATAATATAGTAGCTTCCTTTGCTTTACATGTTTATGATTCTTGTTTTCCTGTGAGCTTTGGGGGGTGGGCGCATTATGTAGCATTCTTGGAAAATGTTATATAATATGTAACCTGTGTGTTACTCCACTTATTCATCCCTTGGCATATAACATACTCTTTTGCTTGTCAAATCTCTTTTTTTTATTTTTTTATTATTATTTTAATAGAATTTTTTTTTTTTTTTTTTTTTGTTATATTCTGTGGATAACCCCTTTAAGATCGCTCAGGTTCTTAGTGCTGAAAGCCCCTCTGATTGTTAGAGTTAAGTGAATGTATCACCTATATTTTATTTTTTATTTTAATAACTAGAGGTATACTAGGATACTGAAACATATTTTTTTTCTAATTTGTTTCTAAATTTCGTAGATGTTATTTTTTTGGACATTATTATGGGGTTGGCCATCTTGTCTAATGGTAAAATAGAAAATTATAAACAACCATTTTTAAGTGGTCCCCTCCCCATCTCTGTTCATTCCCTCCAGCCTGCTAACCTCCCAAGTAATATGGTTAGGCCATTACCCATGTGCAACTGACCTTAAAGGGGTACTCCGCTGGAAAACATAAATTTTTTTTTTTTAAATCTACTGATGCCAGAAAGTTAAAAAGATTTGTAAATTACTTATATTTAAAAATCTTAATCCTTCCAGTACTTATCAGCTGCTATACTACAGAAAAATTTATTTTTTAATTTATTTTCTGTTTGACCACAGTGCTCTCTGCTGACACCTCTGTCCATGTCAGGAACTGTCCAGAGCAGTATAGGCTTGCTATGAGGATTTGCTCCTACTCTGGACAGTTCCAGACATGGACAGAGGTGTCAGCAGAGAACACTGTGGTCAGAAAAAAAACAACTCCACTTCCTCTGGAGCACACAGCAACTGATAATTACTGGAAGGATTAATATTTTTAAATATTAGTAATTTACAACACTGCTTAATTTTCTGGCACCGGTTTTTTCCAGTCTGACAACAGTGCTCTCTACTGACACCTCTGTCTGTGTCAGGAATTGTCCAGAGCAGGAGAGATTTCCTATGGGGATATGCTTCTAATCTGGGCAGTACCTGACATGGACAGAGATGTCAGCAGAGAGCACTGTTGTCAGATAGAAAAGATCCTCACAAAGTTCTCTGTAGTATACAGCAGCTGATAAGTATTGGAAGGGTTAAGATTTTTAAATAGAAGTAATTTACAAATCTGTTTATCTTTCTGAAGCCAGTTGATTTGGGGGGAAAAAAAAACCTTTAAGCAAATTCACTGCATGCAGACATCATTTATTGATTTTTAAAAATTAAAATTTATTATGAACCTCTACATAAATAGATAAACAAACCACACAGAATTAAAAGTAAACAAATGAGTCTGTTTAAAAGCACAATCCCTTTAATTCATTCTATTTAGGAATAAGGCAAAAGAGAAATAAAGTTAAAGGATACTCCGCTGGATTTCTGGTGCCAGAAAATTAAACAGATTTGTAAATTACTTCTTTTTAAAAATAATTTTTGTAAATTACTTCTATTTAAAAAAAATATATATTTTTTTCCAAATGAACTGGTGCCAGGAAGTTGAACAAATTTATAAATTACTTCTATTAAACAATCTTTATCCTTGCAGTACTTATCAGCTGCTGTATGCTCCAGAGGAATGTGAGTTGTTCATTTCTGTCTGACCACAGTGCTCTCTGCTGACACCTCTGTCCATGTCAAGAACTGTCCAGAGTAGGAGCAAATCCTCATAGCAAACCTCTCCTGCTCTGGACAGTTCCTGACACGGACAGAGGTGTCAGCAGAGAGCACTGTGGTCAGACAGAAATGAACAACTCAACTTCTTCTGGAGCACACAGTAGCTGATAAGTACTGGAAGGATTAAGATTTTTAAATATAAGTAATTTACAAATCTGTTTAACTTTCTGTCATCAGTTGATTTGAAAACATTTGTTTTCCACTTGTTTCCACCGGAGTTCCCCTTTAACTCCTTATTAGCGCAGGACATAGATTTACGTCCTGTGCTGGCCCCCGCGATATAACGCGGGGCCACGGGGTTGCCACCATGTCATATGGGATCAGTCCCGGCAGCTAAAACCGGACATCACCTATAAGGGGTTATCCACCATAAGGTGATTTTAGTACGTACCTACCAGACAGTAATGGACATGGTTAGAAAGGATCTGTGCTTGTCTTGGGGCTAAATTGCTATGTTGTGAGATTATAACACTGTGGATAGCTTTTTGTGAACTGGTATTTCCTTTTTGAGTTTTCTTCATTGCCTACAAATGCCATAATTCCAGTTTCCTCCCTCCAACACATCAGCAGCATTCAAAAGGCCTGTGGTTTACAATCAGGGTGCCTACAGCTGTTGCATTAGTTGTAGATTGATCTCTTTCCCACCAAGCGATCACTCCACCCATTGAAGCAGACAGGCTCCCTGTCATCGGCTGACTAGTGAGTCAGGTCTCGGCCGCATTGCAACCTGGGAAAAATCTGAGACAACAGTAATTTTGTATGCTGTTAAAAATACATAATAAGAATTGTGAGAAAACCGTCCCACACAGGTACAGACACTATATTATGAACTACACTAACTTTACAGCCCCTGTAGCATAGTCAAATAAAAAAAAATCCTGTAATACCCCTTTAACCCTTCAAACGTGGCGATCAACTTTGATCGCCGTGGCTAAAGTGGAAGTAAAACCTTCCCCCAAGCTCAGTCGGGTGTCCTGATCAGCTGTACAGACACGAGGAGGGTCCCTACCTGCCTCCTCTTTGTCCGATCGTCGACACTGCTCCGTGCCTGAGTTCCAGGCAGGAGCAGTGGAGCGCCGATAACACTGATCAATGCAATGCTATTGCATAGCATTGATCAGTGTATCCAATCAAGGTACAGCAAGGACATGTTATAGTCCCCTATAAGTGTAAAAACAGTTAATAGATTTAACCCCTTTCCTAATAAAAGTTTGAATCACCCTACTTTTCCCATTTAAAAAAAAAAACCTATATAAATAGAAATAAATGTAAAAATTTCAGATCACAGCGCAAAAAATGAGCCCTCATACCGCCCTGTACGCAGAAAAATAAAAAAGTTATAGGGATCAGAAGATGACATTTTTAAACTTATTAATTTTCCTGCATGTAGTTATGATTTTTTCCAGAAGTACGACAAAATGAAACCTATATAAATAGTGTATCGTTTTAATTGTATGGACCTACAGAATAAACATAAGGTGTCCTTTTTACTTAAAAATGTACTACGTAGAAACGGAAGCCCACAAAATTTACAAAATGGCGTTCTTCTATTTTGTCGCACAATGATTTTTTTTTTTTGTTTCACTGTAGATTTTGGGGTAAAATAACTGATGTCATTACAAAGTACAATTGGTGGTGCAAAAAAAAAAAAAAAAAAGCCATCATAGGAGTCTGTAGGTTATGATTTTTTAAAGGTGAGGAGGAAAAAACGAAACTGCAAATACGGAATAACCCTGAGTCCTTAAGGGGTTAAGTGGGTTTTATACTGCATAGTCTGAAGACCGTGGTTAACATATACAAGTAGTGGGATTCACCAAAAGACAGATTGTGTTAATGAAATAGGTTAAAATTGTCTTTTTGCTGCTATACGATGAATCATTACTACTACTTCAGTGTGTGATTGTAAGCCCTCTAACCAATGTGCATCTTTGCTCTCTCTGGACATAAAAGTGCTATTTTAACAAGGCATTTATATACGGATTATGCAAAGATTAAGCTTAATGTTTTTCTATGTATTTGAAATATAGCTGCGTGAAACTATCCAGGTTTAATTTACATAGGACGACTTGCAGGAGAACCACATGTGTGCACCACCTAGTAAGTGTGGTTTTTACATACCATAGAATATGTTGTCAAATTGACAAAAAAATCTAAATCTATTTATCTATCTATCTAAATATATTTAATTTTTTTTTTTTTTTTATATATATATATACACCCATATACTTATACCACACACACACACACACACACACACACACTACTTTTTAGAACCATAAAGGCTTTGAGGTGTGCATTCCTCATTGCTCATTGTGTGCATTGCTCACATTTTGGATTATTATTTTTTTTTTTGCCAATCAGATTTTGGCAGGTTTTAAAGCCATTCCTCTATATAAAAATAAACTTTAGAATTTCAACCCAACTGCTATGACAAACTATTCTTCAAAGCCAAAATATATCCCTTAGCTAGTGTAAACAGTGTAATAGGAAAATGAGGCATCGACAGTACAAGGGCTTTCCTTTTAAAACTTGGCAAACTTCCTTTAGCCATAGTAACAGCTTGAACTATTTTCTGTTTTCAATTAAATATGGCTTATTGGCCAGAGCATCTTCTGAAGATTCAGATCAGGAGCACCACATGTGGGATATGACTGAATGTGGCAAGCTGCTGTGAAAATGTTTTTAAGCAGTACCGCTAGTGGCTAGCTTGAAATATGAAGGTCATTTTGTACCTGAGAAATCACTGTCATCAACCACTAATACACAGTTAATGTAAATACCAGTGGTACAAGTACATCACCGTTTTACCAGGTAACACCTATATTATACGAACACCTATAAATGATATGATATATGTATATAATATACACTGCTCAAAAAAATTAAGGGAATAATAAGATAACACATCCTAGATCTGATTGAATGAACTAATCGTATGAAATACTTACGTCTTTACATAGTTGAATGTGCTGACAACAAAATTACACAAAAAAATATGAAAATCAAATTTATCAACCCATGGAGGTCTGGATATGTAGTCACACTCAAAATCAAAGTGGAAAACCACACTACAGGCTGATCAAACTTTGATGTAATGTCCTTAAAACAAGTCAAAATGAGGCTCAGTAGAGTGTGTGGCCTCCACATGCCCGTATGACCTCCCTACAATGCCTGGGCATGCTCCTGATGAGGTGGCGGATGCTCTCCTGAGGGATATCCTCCCAGACCTGGACTAAAGCATCCGCCAACTCCTGGACAGTCTGTGGTGCAACGTGGTGTTGGTGGATGGAGCAAAACATGATGTCGCAGATGTGCTCAATCGGATTCAGGTCTGGGAAATAGCATCAATGCCTTCCTCTTGCAGGAACTGCTGAAACACTCCAGCCACATAAGGTCTAGCATGGTCTTGCATTAGGTGGAACCCAGGGCCAACCGCACCAGCATATGGCCTCACAAGGGGTCTGAGGATCTCATCTCAGTACCTAATGGCAGTCAGGCAACCTCTGGCAAGCACGTGGAGGGCTGTGCGGCCCCCACAAAGAAATGCCACCCTTACTGACCCACCACCAAACCGGTCATGCTGGAGGATGTTGCAGGCAGCATAACGTTCTCCACGGCATCTCCAGACTCTGTCACATCTATCACATGTGCTCTGTGTGAACCTGCTTTCATCTGTGAAGAGCACAGGGCGCCAGTGGCAAATTTGCCAATCTTGGTTTTCTCTGGCAAATGCCAAAGGTCCTGCACGGTATTGGGCTGTAAGCACAACCCCCACATGTGGATGTCGGGCCCTCAAACCACCCTCATGGAGTCTGTTTCTGACCGTTTGAGTGGACACATGCACATTTGTGGCCTACTGGAGGTAATTTTGCAGGGCTCTGGCAGTGCTCCTCCTGCTCCTCCTTGCACAAGGGTAGAGGTAGCGGTCCTGCTGCTGGGTTGTTACCCTCCTACGGCCTCCTGCACGTCTCCTGATGTACTGGCTTGCCTCCTGGTAGCAACTCCATGCTCTGGACACTACGCTGACAGACACAGCAAACCTTCTTGCCACAGCTCGCATTGATGTGCCATCCTGGATGAGCTGCACTACCTGAGCCACTTGTGTGGGTTGTAGATTCTGTCTCATCTAGCTACCACTAGAGTGAAAGCACCGCCGGCATTCAAAGTGACCAAAACATCAGCCAGGATGCATAGGAACTGAAAAGTTGTCTGGGGTCACTACCTGCAGAACCACTCCTTTATTGGGGGTGTCTTGCTAATTGCCTATAATTTCCACCTGTTGTCTGTTCCATTTACACAACAGCATGTGAAATTGATTGTCAATCACTGTTGCTTCCTGAGTGGACAGTGTGATTTCACAGAAGTGTGATTGACTTGGAGTTACATTGTGTTGTTTAAGTGTTCCCTTTATTTTTTGAGCAGTGTATAAATGCAATGTTTATGATAATGGAAACATTATAGTAACAGGGACTGTTCCTCAGAACTGGTGCATGGCAAATGTGGTGCCAATATTTAAAGGGGACAAAAGGTGACCCCGGAAATTATAGACCTGTTAGTTTAACCTGTGTTGTATGTAAATTGTTTGAGGGTTTTCTAAGGGATGCTATTTTTTAATATCTTAATAAAAATAAATGTATGACACCATATCAGCATGGCTTTATGAGGGATCGGTCCTGTCAAAATAACCTGATCAGCTTTCATGAGGAGGTGAGCTCCAGACTGGACCAGGGGGAAACGCTGGATGTCGTATATCTGGATTTTTCCAAAGCATTTGATACGGTGCCGCATAAAAGGTTTGTGCATAAAATGAGAAGGATTGGGCTGGGGGAGAATGTGTGTAAGTGGGTAAGTAACTGTCTCAATGATAGGAAACAGAGGGTGGTTATTAATGGTACTTATTCTGATTGGGTGACTGTTACTAGTGGGGTACCACAGGGGTCTTGGGTCCTGTCCTATTTAATATATTTATTAATGACCTTGTAGAGGGGTTGAATAGTAAAGTAGTAATCTTTGCAGATGATGCTAAACTCTGTAAAGCGATAAACACTATAGAGGACAGTGCACTATTACAAATGGATCTGGATAGGTTGGAGGTTTGGGCTGGTAAGTGGCAGATGAGGTTCAACACTGATAAATGTAAGGTAATGCACATGGGGAGGAAAAATCCGGGCTGGGATTATGTATTAAATGGGAGCACACTTGGGACGACTTATGTGGAAAAGGACTTCGGTGTCTTAGTTAACAGTAAATGAAGCTGTAGTGACCAGTGTCGGGCAGCTTTGGCCAAGGCAAATAAAATCATGGGGTGAATCAATAGGGGCATAGATGCCCACAACAAGGAAATAATTCTAACGTTGTACAAATCACTAGTCAGACCACACATGGAATACTGTGTACAGTACTGGGCACCAGTGTACAAGAAAGATATAGTGGAGCTGGAGAGGGTTCAAAGAAGGGCAACCAGGGTAATACAGGGAATGGGAGGACTACAGTACCCAGAAAGATTATCAGAATTAGGGTTATTTAGTTTAGAAAAAAGAAGGCTTAGGGGCGACCTAATAACTATGTATAAATATATCAGGGGACAGTACAGAGATCTCTCCCATGATCTATTTATACCCAGGACTGTATCTATAACAAGGGGGCATCCTCTCCGTTTAGAGGAAAGAAGGTTTCTGCACCACCACAGATGGGGGTTCTTTACTGTAAGAGCAGTGAGACTGTGGAATTCTCTGCCTGAGGAGGTGGTCATGGGGAACTCTGTAAAAGAGTTCAAAAGGGGTCTGGATGCATTTTTGGAGAATAATAACATCACTGGTCATGTATACTAGATTTATAGGGACAGAAGGTTGATCCAGGGATTTATTCTGACTGCCATATTTGGAGTCGGGAAGGAATTTTTACCTCTAGTATGAGGGTTTGTTGCCTTCCTCTAGATCAACTGAGTAGGGACTCATTAGGGTTATAGGTTGAACTTGATTTTTTTCAACCTTATGAACTATGTTATTATGGACATAGCTTTTGGATAGTTGCCAATTTGCCGCAATGGAATCTGCAAGGGTAACCAAGGAATCGCTAAGGGCACCCCACCCTTCTTTTTTGCAGGACTGGCCAACTGTCTAATGTGTATGGATGTGTCCTGATAAGCTTAAAGGGGTACTCCGGTGGAAAACCTTTTTTTTTTTTTTTTTTTTTTTTTTTATCAACTGGTGCTAGAAAGTTAAACAGATTTGTTAATTACTTCTATTAAAAAATATTTGTCCCTCAAGTACTTATTAGCAGCTGTATGCTACAGAGGAAATTATTTTCTTTTTTTAATTTCTTTTTTGTCTTTTATTTTTGAATTTCTTTTCTGTCTTGTCCACAGTGCTCTCTGCTGACACCTGATGCCCATGTCAGGAACTGTCGAGAGCAGGAGAAAATCCCCATAGCAAACCTATGCTTCTCTGGACAGTTCCTGACATGGACAGGGGTGTCAGCAGAGAGCACTGTGGACAAGACAGAAAAGAAATTCAAAAATAAAAGAATTTCCTCTGTAGTGTACAGCTGCTAATAAGTACTAGAAGGATTAAGATTTTTAAATATGAGTAATTTACAAATCTGTTTAACTTTCTGGCACCAGTTCATAAAAAAAAAAAAAAATTCCACCGGAGTTCCCCTTTAACCCCTTAAGGACCAGGCCATTTTACACGTTAGGACCAGAGCGTTTTTTTAACATCTGACCACTGTCACTTTAAGCATTAATAACTAAGACGCTTTTACCTATCATTCTGATTCCGAGATAGTTTTTTCGTGACATATTCTACTTTGTTATTGGTAAAATTTTGTCGATACTTGCATCATTTCTTGGCGAAAAATTCCAAAATTTGATGAAAAAATTGAAAATTTTGCATTTTTCGAACTTTGAAGCTCTCTGCTTGTAAGGAAAATTTTTATTCACATATACAATATGTCCACTTTATGTTTGCATCATAAAATTTTTGAGTTTTTACTTTTGGAAGACACCAGAGGGCTTCAAAGTTCAGCATCAATTTTCCAATTTTTCACAAAATTTCCAAAATCACAATTTTTCAGGGACCAGTTCAGGTTTGAAGTGGATTTGAAGGGTCTTCATCTTAGAAATACCCATAAATGACCCCATTATAAAAACTGCACCCCCCAAAGTATTCAAAATGACATTCATTCAGCGTTTTAACCCTTTAGGTGTTTCACAGGAATAGCAGCAAAGTGAAGGAGAAAATTCACAATCTTCATTTTTTACACTTGCATGTTCTTGCAGACCCAATTTTTGAATTTTTACAAGGGGTAAAAGGAGAAAATGTATAACTATATTTGTAGCCCAATTTCTCTCGAGTAAGCACATACCTCATATGTCTATGTAAATTGTTCGGCGGGCGCAGTAGAGGGCTCAGAAGCGAAGGAGCGACGAGAGTAGGATTTTGGAGAGTACGTTTTTCTGAAATGGTTTTTGGGGGGCATGTTGCATTTAGGAAGCCCCTATGGTGCCAGAACAGGAAAAATACCCACATGGCATACCATTTTGGAAACTAGACCCCTTGAGGAACATAACAAGGAATAAAGTGAGCCTTAATACCCCACAGGTGTTTCACGACTTTTGCATATGTAAAAAAATGTTTATAAAATGTCACTAAAATGTGTGTTTCCCCCCAAATTTCACATTTATTCAAGGGTTTATAGCAGAAAATACCCCCCAAAATTTGTATTCCCATCTCTTCTGAGTATGGAGGTACCCCATAAGTTGACCTGAAGTGCACTACGGGCGAACTACAATGCTCAGAAGAGAAGTAGTCATATTTGGCTTTTTGAGAGCAAATTTTGCTCGGGGGCATGTCGCATTTAGGAAGCCCCTATGGTGCCAGGACAGCAAAAAATACCCACATGGCATACCATTTTGGAAACTAGACCCCTTGAGGAACGTAACAAGGAATAAAGTGAGCCTTAATACCCCACAGGGGTTTCACGACTTTTGCATACGTAAAAAAAAAATTATAATTTTCACTAAAATGTGTGTTTCCCCCCCAAATGTCACATTTTTGCAAGGGTTAATAGCAGAAAATACCCCCCAAAATTTGTAACCCCATCTCTTCTGAGTATGGAGGTACCCCATAAGTTGACCTGAAGCGCACTACGGGCGAACTACAATGCTCAGAAGAGAAGGAGTCATATTTGGCTTTTTGAGAGCAAATTTTGCTCGGGGGGCATGTCGCATTTAGGAAGCCCCTATGGTGCCAGGACAGCAAAATAACCCCCACATGGCATACCATTTTGGAAACTAGACCCCTTGAGGAACGTAACAAGGGGTACAGTGAGCATTTACCCCCCACTGGTGTCTGTCAGATCTTTGGAACAGTGGGCTGTACAAAATTTTTAATTTGCACAGCACACTGTTCCTAAGATCTGTCAGACACCAGTGGGGGGTAAATTCTCACTGCACCCCTCATTACATTCCGTGAGGGGTGTAGTTTCCGAAATGGGGTCACATGTGGGGTTTTGTTTTTTTTGCGTTTGTCAAAACCGCTGTAACAATCAGCCAGCCCTGTGCAAATCACCTCAAATGTACATGGCGCACTCTCCCTTCTGGGCCTTGTTGTGCGCCCCCAGAGCACTTTGCGCCCACATATGGGGTATCTCTGTAGTCGGGAAAAATTGCATTACAAATTTTGGGGGGCGTTTTTCCCTTTTACCTCTTGTCAAAATGAAAAGTATGGGGCAACACCAGCATGTTAGTGTAAAAAATTTTTTCTTTTACACTAACATGCTGGTGTAGACCCCAACTTCACCTTTTCATAAGGGGTGAAAGGAGAAAAAGCCCCCCAAAATTTGTTAGGCAATTTCTCCCGAGTACGGCGATACGCCATATGTGACCCTAAACTGTTGCCTTGAAATACGACAGGGCTCCAAAGTGAGAGCGCCATGCGCATTTGAGGCCTGAATTAGGGATTTGCATAGGGGTAGACATAGGGGTATTCTACACCAGTGATTCCCAAACAGGGTGCCTCCAGCTGTTGCAAAACTCCCAGCATGCCTGGACAGTCAACGGCTGTCCGGCAATACTGGGAGTTGTTGTTTTGCAACAGCTGGAGGCTCCATTTTGAAACGGTGGCGTATCAGACGCTTTCATTTTTATTGGGGAGGGGAGGAGGGCTGTGTAGGGGTATGTGTATATGTAGTGTTTTTTTACTTTTTATTTTATTTTGTGGTAGTGTAGTGTTTTTAGGGTACAGTCACACGGGCGGGGGGTTACAGCAAGTTTTAGCTGCCGCGCAAAATTTGCTGCATCGCAAACTTGCAGCCTTATACTCACTGTAAGCCCCCTGCCCATGTGAATGTACCCTGTACATTCACAGGGGGGGGGGACCTCCAGCTGTTGCAAAACCACAACTCCCAGCATGCACAGTCCATCAGTGCATGCTGGTAGTTCTAGTTTTGCAACAGCTGGAGGCACACGGGTTGGAAAACACTGAGTTAGGAAACAGACAATGTTTCCCAACCAGTGTTCCTCCAGATGTTGCAAAACCACAACTCCCAAACATTCTCAGGCATGCTGGGAGTAGTAGTTCGGCAACATCTTTAGAGCCAGATGTTGCCAAACTACAACTCCCAGCATGCTTGGAGTTGTAGTTTTGCAACATCTGGAGGACTACAGTTTGCAGACCACTAACACAGTGGTTCCCAATCTGTGCCCTTCCAGATGTTGCAAAACTACAACTCCCAGTATGCCAAAACTGTCCAGGCATGCTGGGAGTTGTAGTTCTGCAACATCTGAAGGGCCAGATGTTACAGAACTACAACTCCCAGCATACCTGGACAGTAAGGGCATGCTGAGGATGTGTAGTTTTGCAACATCTGGAAGGGCACAGTGGTCTCCAAACTGTGGACCTCCAGATGTTGCAAAACTACAACTCCCAGCATGCCCAGACGCGGAGGGCTGTCTGGGCATGCTGGGAGTTGTAGTATACAGGGTCCCATTACAGCAATGCATGTCGCTTTACGGCGACGTGCATTGCTGTAAAGGGCCCGACCGCGGCTGAAGATCAACTCACCTGTCGCCGCTGCCGCCGTCTGGATCCGGGTCTTCAGGGACGAGGTAAGTACCGGGGCCGGTCCCCAGCACTCCCCCGTCCCCCACCGCGTCATCCGGTCTTCCTCCCGTCCTCTCCGGACTTCAAGGGGCCGGGCAGGACGGGAGGAAGTAACCGCCCCCCCTCCTGCGATTGGTCGGTTAGTTAACCGACGGATCGCAGGGGATCGGAGGAGGTGGCAGGCTTGCCACCTCGCTCCTAGGCTCCAGCATGGTCCTGGCTGTCTGTGACAGCCGGGATCACGCAAAATTACCGGGCGGTCGGGTCCCAGAGACCCGATCAGCCCGGTATCGCCGCAGATCGCAAGGGCGATTTCCCTTGCGATTTGCGGCGATCGCTGACATGGGGGGGCCTACATGGCCCCCCTCTGCGTTTGCCCTGGATGCCTGCTGAAGGATTTCAGCAGGCACCCGGTTCCGATCTCTGCCCGGCGAGCGGCAGAGACCGGAAAAGGCCATGACGTTGTGGAACGTCATTGGTCCTTAAAGCCCAGGGTGCCATGACGTTCCACAACGTCATTGGTCCTTAAGAGGTTAAAGTAGGTTGTCTGGCAGGAATTTTTATCTGAGAAATAGGGCAAAGTAGTTTTAAAGAAAAATGAGTTACTCACTGATGTCACCACCACCATTCTCCCCTTCACCAGGTCCACACTTTTCTCCCTTTACCCATCATATCTGTTACGGAGCCTGTTTAACCTGTGTGGCTGATGACTCGGACCGTATCGGGGAGCGGAGTCTAAGGTGCTGCTGGTCTTCACCAGAGCCCGCCGCAAGGCAGGATGGGCTTGCTGCGGCAGGTGACACCAAGGTCGCTATCGCCGACATGGCTCGGCCACACAGGTAGCTGGGCAAGGCGAGGTACCGAAGGATAAGGCAGTAGCATAGTCAAACAAAGCAGAAGGTCAAGGCATTGAGCAAAGATTCAAAGTCAAATACCGTAGTGGGAAGGTCTGGATACACGGGTAAGGCAAACAGGCAATATGGAACCCTTAATCTCAGGCTAGAGGCACTGAAGATCCAGCAGGGATGTAGTGTCAGGTGCAACAACTAATTATGGGCGCACTGGCCCTTTAAATTTCAGAGCTCTGGCACGCGCGTCCCCGTCTCCTAGGAGTCGGAGCTGAGACACAGAGGGGGAGGTGGCAGCGGAGCTTGGTGAGTGACGGGTTGGGATTCGCATGTGGGCGCGTCCCACGATGCGAATCCCAGCCCCGCTGGCAGACTGGGACACAGGGACACTGCGCTCGCAGCCGGAGCGCAGAGTGTAGCCACATCTTTACGCACAGGATATGCCTGCTAAGCCAAATACTGACTGAGGTGGATAACCCATGTAGCCAGTGAAAAACTGAGCTGACATTTCTTGTTTGTTGAGACAAGACCAATAAGTAAAGAGCTGTGGCCATCTATTGTCAACTGCTTCAGTGGAGGATTGCTGAAGTAACTAACACCTATTATTTGTTTGTTTGTCTCTTTTTCTTTTTTTATTTAACTACATAAGGACTAAGCCCATTTTGGCCTTAGGGACCAGGCCAATTTTTGTTTTTGCCCTTTAGTTTTTTTTCTCCTCCCCTTCTAAAAATCATAACTCTTTAAATTTTGCACCTACAGACCCATATAAGGGCTTGTTTTTACGTCACCAATTGTACTTTATAATTACATCAGTCATTTTATAACAAAATCTACGGCGAAAAAAAAGAATATTTGTGGGGTCAAATTGAAAAAAAAAAAAGCCATTTTGTAACATTGGGGGCTTCCATTTATACGCAGTGCTCTTTTTGGTAAAAATTACACCTTCACTATATTCTGTAGTTCCATACGGTTACAAGGATACCCAATTTTTTAGGTTTTATATTATTTTACTACTTAAAAAATACATAACTAAATGCACCAAAATTAGTATGTTTAAAGTTATCTTATGACCCCTATAACTTTTTTTATTTTTTTATTTCTTGGCTATATGAAGGCGCATTTTTTGGGCCGTGATCTGTAGTTTTTATCGGCACCATTTTTGTTTTGATTTGACTTTATCACTTTTTTCATTATTTTTTTTATGATGTATGAAGTGATCAAAAATACGCAGTTTTGGACTTTGGTGTTTTTTTAAGTGTACGCCAATAATCGTGCGGTTTAATTAATCTTATACTTTAATAGTTCAGACATTTTCGCATGCTGCAGTACCACATATGAATGTTTATTTTGGATTACATTATTTGATTTAAAAAATGGGGAAAAAGGGGGATTCAAACTTTTAATAAGAAGGGGTTAATTCACTTTTTTATAAATTTTTTGTTTTTGTTTGTTTTAGTCTCCATAGGGGGCTAAAACATGCAATCTTATGATTGCATACACTGTTCAATGCCCGCATTTTTAGAAGCTGCAATCAACTTTGATTGCTGCATCTAAAGAGTTAATGCTGGGCATCAGCAATTAACCGTGGGTCCTGGCTGCTGGTAGGAACCAAGACTCTCCGGGTATGAAGCGTGCTCAGCTCGTGAGCCCGGTTCAATCCCCGGTAATGGGACCAGGGCGTATAGGTACGCACTCTGTCCTTAAGTACCAGAACGCAAGGGCGTACCTGTATGCCCTGTGTCCTAAAGGGGTTAAACTCCTTAACCCCTTAAGAACCCAGCTAGATAGGCCTGCACACCCATATCCCTCAAAAGATGCAAAATTGCAGGTTCTTAATCAATCCCCCCCCCACACACACACACACGCAAATATTATTTTTTGCTTCGTTGTAATTTTTATGTTAAAATTATTGATGTCATTACAAAGTACAATTGGTTGTGCAGAAAAGCAAGTTTTTAAATGGGACTGTGGATGGTAAAAATAGGACTTACCGTATATCTCCTAAAAGGTGAGAAAGACCAAAACAAATTAGCAAAAAAGAAAATGAGCTCTGTGTCCTCAATGGCTGTGTTCTTAACCCTTAGAGGACACGTGACATACATTTACGTTGCTGTGCCCTGGTACTCTGGGTACAACGATGCACATGTTAGTTGCAGGGCCAGACACAGCTGGCTTCTATTATCTTTACAATGTAGAAGTGTAGTCTTTGCTGAGCACATACCAGTGGTGTTGCTAGAGTTGGTGTTACCTGTAGCAGTAGAAAATTGTGTCACCCAAATTACCTGCACAACCCGAAGCAATTTTCTAAACTGTTGTGATGAATGCCTATAGTGTAGTGTGTAAGGGGTGGGGGTGGGGGGGGGGGGGGGGGGGGGGAAGAGGAGATACCAATTGCCAAGTAAGTAAACAGTGCTAAAAAAAAGTTTTTAACATGCAGAACTAAAGCTCCCAGCATGACCTAAGCAGTGGTTTTGGTATGCTGGGAGTTTTTTTTTTTTTTTTTTACCTATCATCACTGCAGAACTTACTACAGTAACTACAGGTCTGAAGGGCCACAGTCAGGTATAATGCACAATGATGTCATTACTCACGGGTGACTTCTTCTCTGCGGTCTTTTCTTTTTTAATTCCTGTAATACATAGTGCCGTGACTCTTCTTTGTGTAGAACTTGATGCCCAGATGGCATTGCTACTCACTTGGTCAGTGGATTCTGATCCTCTATATAAAAACAATAATTAATATTACACTGCCAGACACTGTACCCTTGAATATAATACTACCACACAATGCTAAATGCAAAACGAACTGTGTCCCATGAATACATTATAGGCAGTGAAAAAACAGGAAGAAGAAAATAGAGAGTAGTGTTCTATGTGCTGTTACTCCAAAATGCTCATGTATGCAGTGAAAGTATGGTGAAAATGGCATAGTTGCACTGTGGGCACGACACCATTGATATCTTTGACACAACTAACTGGTGTTTCCGCAGGATCACAAAAATCAGCCCAGCGTCCAACTACAATCTCACGGAAGCCAGCGGTGTCCTGCAATATCAAGGATATCCAAGTCAAAACCTCTGGTCCATCCTCCACTTGTGAGATGAGCTCTGGGGGATGATTGGAAGTTAAAAATGACGCATGTAGCAGTCCTTATGTAAAGGACATCAGCGCAGCTCCATCACACTCCTCTCACATGCCGACATCATGGACCCTCATTCTGCAGAGATGCGTTTGATTGTCCTTGTCACTCGCTGTTACTATGAGATCAATCTGCACTGAAGATCGAGCTCACAGAAACGGAGTAACACGTACAGTCGGACGCATCTGGGCCAGGGTGTCACTCCACGAAAGCTACTGCCATGCCCTGTAACACATGATTAAACTTTGTGCATGTACTGCTTCTATAGAATAGTGATCTGCAATATGTGGCTCTGCAGCTGGTACACTACTACAACTTCCAGCATGCCCTAACAGCCTTTGCAGAACCACAGGTTGCAGATCACTGTGGATGAAGAAAGAAGACAAAATGATCCAGCACTTGACGAAATCCACAGCTTTATTCAATCCTCCATAAAAGCAGCATGGCAATACACAATTCACAAGGTATGTGCAATCTACCTTGTACATACCTTGTGAATTGTGTGTTGCCATGCTGCTTTTATGGAGGATTGAATAAAGCTGTGGATATCGTCAAGTGCCGGATCATTTTGTCTTCTTTCTTCATTGTTGGACACACGGAGCCTGGGTGAGGACCCGCGCACGACATTAGGAGGGTGAGCTGGATTTTCCCTACTTTCTTGCAGATCATTGTGGATGCCTTAGTTATGCTTTGGGTTAAACGGAGTAAGACCCCTGTATGTCTACCTACTAGCCACAGCAGGGAGGGGGTGGTAATGAGCTGGAGATCCTCTTCAGAAACAGTGGTGAATCTAGCCCTGTCTCCAGTCCCTGGGGAGCAAATGAGACCCTCAAGTGAGCTGCCAGGCTGAGGATGTACTTCCGGGGCCTCCTGCTTCCTAGTCTCCGCATACAGGATGAGTGCAGCTGCTGTTTCTTACAAACCCCACCCCTCCTATTTTTGCCATTTTTCTTTTTGAAGAAGCTTTTGCTTCTGACTGGGGATGTCAGTGCAGCTCAGACCAAACACTGACCTCGTGTACCACTGACATGAGATGCAACCCAGCACTGCTGTAGTGAAGAAAACTGGGAAACTGTCTTCATTACACCTCTGCAGAGATGCGTCCAACTGTCGATATCAGCCACTGACAGAAACAGCGAGTGACATGGATAGTTGGATGCATATCTGCAGAACGAGGGCCGGTGTAATGACGAAAACTGTTTCTAAGACACACCTGGGTGCACCCTACGCCCCACCCCTAAAACATCATAACCCCCCCCCCCCCATGCACATGGCACATACCACATACCATGTTTCTCTCAACTATCTCCTCCAGACAGGAAGACCAGTAGTTCTAAGCATACATGATGACTGATGGCCACCACTTTACTTTGGAAAGTCACACCCCTTTCTCCTCAGCGCAGAGAGCAGTTCAGTGAGCAGTGTGTGCTTGTCTGTGATTGGCTAAAGCTGCACACACCTCCCTCATCTATATTCACTGTTCTCTAACCATGTGACCTGCTCAGATCTTCTGCCAAGGCTGCCATTGAATCAAACACAGGGGCTGATGGTTTGTTTACTTTTTTTGCAGCTGGATTTTGCAAAGCTTTTTATGTGGGCTATGGGGTCAGATTCCATGTTAGCAGTCAGATTATTACAGTGCAGTAGCAGAACTCTTCATCTAAGAAAGCACCATGGCTTGAGTATATATGTGCTCAGTGTTCTTTCTGCTCATTTTCTACATTAATATTTATTGAGCAATATAACATTCCTCTTTGGGACAGTGTTTTGGCATAAATTTCTTACATAGTGACAACATAAACAAAACAACAAAAAATATGTATGAAAAAAAAATCAATTAAAGGAGTACTCCGAAGCTAAACCTTTAGGGGGCAAAATAAGTATTAAACAAAGTTATATAACATTGCAATATATTTTTCCATATGGTCCTTTTACCGTCGCTCTCTGCACTTTTTCCTCCGACCGGAAGCTGTAAGCCTTTCCCTCTTCTGATGACGCTCGACCGCATATTCTCCTCAATCCGGCGCCATCTTCGCCCGGTGACTCATCGCTCCCATGAGTCTTCGCGGGCTCTGCTGGCCTCCCTGGTCGAAGTCGTCTACTCCCCCTTTTCTGAGTAAATATGTGCAAACACCCCTGGCCAATTACAGTCTTCCGTCCGCGCCTGCGCACTCCCCACAGAGCCGGGACCGGACATGTGACTTTAGCAGGCCAATTATATCCCTGCTAGTAACGCTGCCATAACTAACAGGGATATTCTTGAAGCCATTTAGTAAATACAGAGCAGTTAGAGCAGTGTTTCCCAGCCAATGTGCCTCCAGCTGTTGCCAAACTACAACACCCAGCATGCCCAGACAGCCTTCAGCTGTCTGAGCATGCTTGGAGTAGTAGTCTTGCAACAGCTGGAGGCACCGCTGCAACTCCCAGCATGACCTGACAGCACATAGCTTTCTGGGCATGCTGGGAGTTGTAGTGTTACAATAATTGGACAGGGGATAACCACAAAGGAAGGAGCTGTGGGCGTCACTTTATTATAATTTCCTAGGGGGGAGGGCAGCAGCTTACAGGAAGCAGGGTGCAGGGAGTTATGGGAAATGTAGTCTCTATGACATGGCTGCTTCGGTTTGGACAAATGAGGTATCGTTAGGTCTTTCAAAGGTCTTTCATCAGATTAGCAAAATTTTTTTTTAAGTACCAGCGCTTCGGAGTACTTCTTTAAAAAGTAAAATCACCTCCATAATGGCCCTCATTTACTATTGTAAACCCGACTTGTTTTGTCGGGTTTTTTTGGCGCATCTTTGTCTGCGCCATGTCGCAGACATCGTGCGGCAGTCTGCGACACGATGCAACATTTTTTCCCGACTGACCCGATGTGGATTTTCCCAAACCCGAAAAAGGGGCGTAACCCGACATTTCTGAGCTTTCCCACGTATTTATTAAGGTTTCCAACCCGAATTTGTTGAATTGTTGTGGATTTTTTCCCGACAACTAAGAGGAGTTGGAAACCAAAACCTACAAAACCCACGTGCGACAAACAGGATGCGACATAATAATAAATACCAGGGGAAAAAAGCAGTCGGGTAAGAAAGCAACATAGACTTACAACCCGATTTTCTAAGTAAATGAGGGCCAATGGGATACAAATGTTGTCTAGTAAGTGTACTGACTAGAGATGAGCGAATTTACAGTAAATTCGATTCGTCACGAACTTCTCGGCTTGGCTGTTGATGGCTTTTCCTGCATAAATTAGTTAAGCTTTCAGGTGCTCCCGTGGGCTGGAAAAGGTGGATACAGTCCTAGAAGACTCTTTCCTAGGACTGTATCCACCTTTTCCAGCCCACCGGAACACCTGAAAGCTGAACTAATTCATACAGGATAAGTCATCAACTGCCGAGCCGAGAAGTTCGTGACAAATCGAATTTACTGTAAATTCACTCATCTCTAGTACTGACCCATAGAAAAAAACTACCATGTCAGTTTTACTGTACAGTGAACTCTGAAAAAACTATAGCCTCCCAAAATATGCAGTTAGCAAATAGTGCGGTATCATCGGCCCAGTTGCAATCCTGACCCCTACACACTGTTCTAGATGTCTCTATATGGATCCATTAAGTGTTTTTTTTGACCGCTGACTAGTATAATGAAAAGAAGCCCCCAATTACACAATATCACTTTGAAATGATAGATTATATAAATGTACTTTTAGTATCTCTTTGATAGCAATATCCCTGGAGGTTAATGCCAGCAAGCATGATCAGTGGGTTACTCCACTTTCCAGGCTCCAGTGCAGTCTGTGTTTCAGGTTGACTTTATTCAGTGCAGTAGATAGAGGACTGTGTGTCATTAGAAGCTGCACAGATCTCTCTGTGATCAGGCTCAGTTTACATACCTGGAATGTTTTCGTTGCTAATGTCATCTTGCTTGCTTCGGGGGATCTCATACTGGATAACTTTTTTTTTTTTTTTTTTTTTTTTTTAAACTGTTTTTATTGCAATGTAAGTGCTCAACACAATAAATACAGACGGAGAGTATCAAAAGCTGGCGGTGAGAAATACAGGTATCATCCGACACCGTGCCGGAAAAAGGATGATCATTCATCAGCATGACACGAGCAGATACATCAGCAATGAATCAACTGAAACACAGAAAACATTAAAACCAACCACCGTTTGGTGGGAACGCAAGAACTATGGAAAGGGAAACAAAGACAAACACAAAGACGAGACACTACAAACGCAAAAACACCACACAAATCCGTCCAGGTCAGGGAGGAAGGGGGAAGAGGAAGAGGGAGATGAGAAGGAGAGAGAGAGAAAAAAAAAAGGGGGGGGGGGAAAGAGAAAGTAAGGGGGAAAGGAAGAGAGAGATTGAAAAAGGAGAAAGAGAAACAAAGAAGGGGGGAAATATCAGCCTAGGTCAGACGAGAAAAGAGAAATCAAGTAGCCGGGGAAGAAGACTGTGATAGAATGAGGTCTCTTGCTGCCAAGAACCTGGATACCGTGTATTGAGCATGGGGGGAGGCACACCAGGACGCCCATATTTTATAGAACTTGGCAGGGTTCTTACGATGTTTGTAAACCAGATACTCATAGTTCACTGAGGTGTTCACGAGGGCCTTCCAACCAGCAACCGTGGGTGTCCTAGAGTCCATCCAACGCAATGCTATGGCCTTGCGTGCAAGGAAGAGAACCTCCCTGAGGAAGATGATCTCAGCTGGCGACCACAGTTCCTCATCAAAAAGACCCAAAAGGCAGTGCCTCGGGAGCATCGGCACTGGTCGCCGAGTTAAGGAATTAAGAAACTGTATCACCTCGGACCAGAATGATGCTATATAATGGCAGGACCACATCATGTGCATAAAGTCAGTCAGGATGTCCACAATGGTGGCAAGATGAGTCTGGGCACCTACCCATTTTAGTCAAGCGTATCGGGGTGAGGTACGACTGGTGGAACATGTACAGCTGAATCAGTCTGTTGTTGATAGGTGAGACGTACAGATGTGAGGAGAGGGCATCATCCCACTCCTCATCAGTCATGTCAGCTACACAGCTCCTCCAGCGCGCCTCGACCGACAGCGGCTCCCCCCCCATCTTAGCATTCAAAAGGGCAGTATATAGAGCCGATATAAGTCCCCGGGGCCCCTGAGTGGTGAACACCCCAATAACCGGGAAGTGAGAGAATGGAGCACTAGACCTAGGGAATTGTACTTGAAAGGCGTGTCTGAGCTGAAGGTATCGGTAAAATGATCGTCTGGGGACAGATTTAACGTCAATAAAGTACTGGAAGTCCCTAAAGGCACTACCATCATAGACATCACCAACGGAGATCACACCATAGGACCTCCAAAAGTGCGGATCCAGTTGGTCAGAGAAGTGCGGCAACGTAGGATCATGCCACAGTTGTCTATCCAACAGGTTGTCCGTAAAGACAAATAAACGTTTAGCATAGGTCCAGAGTTTCAGGGCCAGTCTATGCAAAGGAAGCCAAGGGCCCCCCAGGCCAACCCTACCCTCCAAGACGGGCCACAGGTGAGAGGTGTAGACTGTGGGCAAGGTGATGCTCACTATTGGGGAGGGGCTGCAAGGAGACCCAGTGTCTAAGATACCTGAGCTGACCAGCCATGTAGTATAACTGTAGATCGGGTAGTGACATACCTCCCTGAGTTCTAGGTCGTTGCAATGTGGTCAGTTTCAGCTTGGATCTATTACAGCCCCAAATAAACGGGGGAAAGAGAGAATGCAGCTGCCTAAAAGGAGACTGGTACTATGGCTGACGCATGTTCTAACAGATAAAGACACTTGGGGAGGACCACCATTTTGATGAGATTAATGCGGCCCGCAACAGAAAGGGGCAGGGCAGCCCAGGTCCGGAATTTGGCACGGACATAGGATAGAAGAGGTAGAATGTTCGTCTGGTGATCCTCCCCAAACCGCCTGTTGATAATGATGCCTAAATATTTGAACTGATCTACAACCCGTAGGCCATGTAAACAATTCCCTACCGGAGAATCTCTGATAGGCATATACACCGACTTGCTCCAATTGATCCTAAGACCCGAGTAAACCCCAAAGTTGTCAATGAGGTCAATCCCCAAAGCCAGAGTGCACGCAGGATCAGACATGAATAAGATCATGTCGTCAGCATACAGGCCTACCCTATCCTCCCTCGAGCCAATGCTTATACCAGCGTATCCCGGATGCTGACGGATCCGGAGGGCCAAAGGTTCAATAGCAATAGCAAATAATAGGGGAGAGATAGGGCACCCCTGTCGCGTGCCCCTGCCCAGGGAAAAATAAGGAGAAAGAGCACCGTTGATGGACATACGTGCCCTCGGGGATCTATATAAAAGGGAAATCCATTTTATAAAGTTAGGTCCGAAGCCAAATCTCCGAAGAGTTTCCAGCAGGAAGGACCACTCAACGGAGTCGAAAGCCTTAGCCGTGTCTAAAGAGGCCAGCGCCCAATCCCTCCCCCCAGTAGCACCTATTTGGGTGAATGTCTGGACCCTCCTGATGTTATCAGATGTGGACCTCCCAGGCATAAAGCCTGATTGATCTGCATGAATGATTTCCAAAATAACTCGATTCAGCCGAAGGGAGAGTATTTTAGCGAGCAACTTATAATCTAAATTGAGGAGGGAAATGGGCCTGTACGAAGAACATTCTAAGGGGTCCTTATCCGGCTTCAAAATGACCACTATAGTAGCATCATAAAAGGACTCGGGCAACACGTCAGAGGCAAACGCATAGTTATACATGGCCAGCAACACCGGAGCCAGCTGCTCCTTGTATTGCTGGTAAACTTCCACTGGAATGCCATCGGGCCCGGCGACTTACCTCTCGCCAGGGCACCCAAGGCATCCTCCAATTCTTCTATAGTCAGCTCCGACTCCAGAGAGGAGGCACTGACAGCAGACAGTCGAGGGAATGTGATGTCATCCAGGTAGTCAGACAGTTCCCGTGAGGAGTAGGTGGCCTGAGAGGTGTATAAATCAGAGTAGAAAGAGACAAATGTGTCAGATATCTGGGAAGTAGTGGTCAACACAGTCCCATCCACCGAACGGACCTGTAGTACCGTCGGAGACTGGGCGTTCTGGTGTATAAGGTGGGCTAGTAATCTACTGGACTGATTTCCCATCTCAAAGGCCTTCTGTTGGGTAAAAAAAAGCTTACGAGCCGCTTTCTCCTGCAAACAATGTAAGTACTGTCGCCCCGCATGCAGCCATACAGTTTTATTGTCATCGGTCGGGTCAGTGATATAAGTCCTCTCCAGGTCAGCACAACGGTCCCCCAGCTCAGACTCCTCCCTCATCGCCTCCCTTTTAATATAAGATATGGCCGATTGTAAACACCCCCGTAGGAATGCTTTAGTGGTTTCCCATACTAAGATGAGGTCGTCAACCCCATTATGATCTACAAAGAACATGGATAGTTGTACAGGTATACCATCATGAGGGCCAAATAAGGACAACCAATAAAGATTTAATTTCCAGCTTCGGATATTAGAAGGGCCAGGGGTCTGTAGGGTCAGTAGGAGAGGGGAGTGATCGGAGACCCCCCAGTAACATACGCCACAGCCTGGACCATAGGGAGTACAAGTGGGTTACCCAACATCATATCTATGCGCGAAAGGGAGTTGCCGCTAGCGGCCTGACAAGAATATACACGGGCATGGGGATGTAAATGCCGAAAGGTGTCCCTCCAACCTAGTTCCTGAACCAGGGCGCTTAGCGGAGTCGGGGAAGAGGAAGGAACAATGCCAACCCCTCTCCTATCCAAAGCTGGGTCCAACACATTATTGAAGTCACCCATGCAGAGAACTCTAGCCCCTGGAAAAGAGGCAGCGAAAACTGCGGCTTGGTGGAGAACCTCCAGGGCACCAGGAGGAGGGACATAAATACCCAAGAGGACATAGGGGGAATTGTCAATAAGTGAAAAAATAAACACATACCTGCCCTCAGAGTCAACCCGAGTGTGCCTCGCCTCCCACCTCAGGGATTTGTGTATCATAAAAGAGTCTCCCCTGGAATGTGAGGTGTGGCAAGAGTGTAGCGTCCATTTCACCCAGGGCCTAGACAACCACCGAGTGTTAGGGGCAATTAAGTGCGTCTCCTGCAAACAAACCACAGTTGGTTGGTACTTACGTATAGTGGCATACACCAGAGATCGCTTACGAGGACAGCCAAGACCCCTCACATTCCACGAAAGATACCTAACATTCGCCATGTGGAGAGAGTGAAGCTGAAATGAAAGGAATGGTGAGAGAAGAGGAACAGGGGTAAAACGAGTACCCGACGTGAAAGTAGAAGAGGGGCAGGTAGGGGGATGACAGAAGGGAGTGGAAGAGCAGGGAAACCACAGAGAAGGAGCGCAGGGAAGAGGGAAAAAGGGCAGGCAGCCCGACCGGGACGTACACAAAACGAAACAGACACAAAACACTAGACAAAGACAAAACAAGAGGGTCATAAACAGATGCAACATGCATAAGGCCAATGGCCTAAGGCCCAGAGAAGATGTATAATACGGGGGGAACCGTGTTAATCAAGGTCGCAGGGAAACGAGACCTCACAATCTGCCATCAGGGACAAACAGCAGCACCATCAATTAACTAGGGTACATAAACAAGGGGAAATACGGGTGGGCCATAATCCGGGCAATATGCCGCACAGTGTAGAGAGTATGAGTAGTTCAGAGTAACATGCAGTCCTGAGGTATCAACCGGGCTTCAAGTCCCATCAGCAGAGTGGTAGCGGGTCATCAGAACTGTTGCAGTCACGGGTGTATGGCAACATTCACCAGTGTAGTACCAGGTCCCCTGCGGGGAAGTCCAGCATAGGGGAAAGGGTTAAACGGTACAGGGAGGATGCAGGGTCCGTTGGGCACAGGGCAGCATGAGGAAGGGGTCTGCATGGGTCCGGCAGGAGAGGGAGCATACAGTTACTGAGGGGCAGTCCACGGGGGGGGGGTAGGACAGCAAGGTCGGGTGGGGTATCCAGGTGGGGTATGCAGGTACGGAGAGTGGAAGTCCATGGGTGAAGGTGGCAGTTGGGTGCATCCCAGAGTGTATATGCTCAAGGGGGAGTAGGCCATGAGGGGACCGGGAGATGGGTACAGGGGCACACCAGGGGACCCAGAAGCAAGTCACTGTAGACAGCAGTACTCACTCACGCCCAGATGGCGTTCAGGACCTCAGCGCCTCACATTGCGCCTCCTTGAGGCCCACTCGTCAGCCTCCTGCGGGGTAATGAAGAAGATGGCCCTCTCACCGTCCACGACCCTCAGTCGGGCTGGGTACACCATAGAATAAGGTATCGCCATGTCCCTCAGCTTCCGCTTCACCGCTTGGAAGGTGGCACGCTTCTTCTGCAGGTCCTGGGAGAAGTCAGGGAATATCGACACCGGAGATCCATTGAAGGTGAGCTCTGGCAGGCGACGGAGCAGTCGTAAGGCGATGTCCCGGTCATTGCAGTTCAGCATTCTGGCTAGAAGCGGCCTCGGCGGGGCCCCTGGCGGGAGGGGGCGAGTCGGGACCCGGTGTGCCCTCTCCACCGCGAAGGTGGTAGTGAACGGGGCATCAGGCAACAGCTCACGCAGCCATTTTTCAACGAAGGAGCCGGGGTCCTGTCCCTCAGAGTGCTCCGGCAGGCCAACAATCCGGAGGTTGTTCCTCCGCAGCCGGTTCTCCAGATCGTCTGCCTTCTCTTTCCATTGCGACGCAGTGCGCTCAAGGTCTGAAATTGCTGCAGGTAAGGGCGCCACCGAGTCCTCGACTGAGGAGATACGAGCTTCAGCCTGTCTCACCCTGTCTCGGAGGTTGTGCAGGTCCTGCCTGATTAGGCCAATATCAATCTTCACCTCCTCCAGCATACTCGTCAGGGAAGTTTTGCACATGGTAATGGCAGCTAGAAGTTGCGCAGACACCTCACTTAGGGTCATCTCCCCCGGGGCAGCGGCCAGTGTAGAGGGGGTCTCCGGGCAGGAGTCAGCGACCGGCTCAGCAGGAGCGGAGGAAGAAGGCCCGGCGCCATCTTGGTCTTGGCCGCGCGCGAAACCCTGCAACTTCGCGGCTGCCGCCACACCGCTCTTATTAGCTGGCATGATGGACCCCACCGATCCACTGCGGTTCCGAAGTCTCTGAGGCAAAGTTCTGAGGTCCAGGATGAAGACAGGATGCTAAACAACACGGTTCAGAGCGGAGCTAGTTCAGCATGCGTCCGTTCGGCTCAGCGTCTAGGCCACGCCCCCATACTGGATAACATTTGGTCCTCAGAATCCATTTTTTATTGTAGTGCAAATTAGTATGAAATGAATTCATGATATATCCTGGCAATGTTCACACAGCGTGTTTATCATGAGAGGGAAAAATGCTGTGTACTGTGTGCAGAAATTAGAAAGGTAAATTTGTTCAAATATCATCCATTTTGCTGTTATTAGATTCCACTGTGGATTTTACATCTGCAATTTTTTCCTTATTACCATTTAAAAGCCATACCTCTTTCAGTGTACCATCTACAGGGCCATATGAGGGACCAATTGCACTTTCTAATGGCATCACTCATTTTGCAACAATATCTATAGCTAAACAAAGAAATAAATATTTAAGGGGTGAAATAAGTTGCAAAGTTGTATTTTTTTTAGGGGTTTTGTTGCTACACAGTGCACTTTTTGATGTACGTTACATGTTCTTTTTATTCTGTAGGTCAATACAATTACAACAATATCAAATGTATGCAGGTTTTGCTTTTTTTTACTACTTTAAAAAAGTTTAAAATTTTTTTTTTTAAAGAAAATGAATATACCGGTACTTAAACTTGCCCTATTCTGACTCCTGTAACTTTTTATTTATGCAGGGCTGTATGGGACCATTTTTTTGTGCCATTATCTGTAGTTTTTATCAGTATTATTTTTGTTTTGATTGGACTTTTTGAGTGTTTTTTTATTTGTTTCCTGGTATATGAAGTGACCAATAATCAGCAGTTTTGGTATTTTTTTTTTAAAACTCTGTTCACCATGCAGGATCATAGTTACATCGTTTATAGGGTTGAAGAAAGTGTGTTGATGTAGAGGAAAGCAAGAAACCCCTGTGAGGCAGATACCAATTGCCCAATAACACTGTACAAATTATTTCCCGACTCCAATATGGCATCAGAATAAATCCTTGGATCAGCAATCTATTCTTGTAAATCTAATGTCCGTAACTTGTAAAATGTTATATTTTTCAAAAAAAGAAAAATGGTAAAACCTTCTTTCCTCTAATTGTGAAGGATGCCCCCTTGTCATAGTTACTGTCCCAGGTATAAAAAGATCACTAGAAAGATCTCTGTACTGTCCTTTCATATATTTGTACATTGTGATCAAATCTCCCCTAAGATTTTTCCCCAAACTAAATAAGCTTGATAAGCTGTATTGGCATTACAAGCAATTATTTGATTTATACTACAGTAGTCCCTCAAGTTACAATATTAATTGGTTCCAGGATGACCATTGTATGTTGAAACCATTGTATGTTGAGACCATAACTATATGGAAACCTGGTAATTGGTTCTGAAGCCCCAAAATGTCATCCAAAAAAATAGGAAAAAGTGAGGATTAAAGAAAAATAAGTAGATAACTAATACAGATAAAGCAAATCCTTACATATAAGAAAGATCTGCTGGAAGCTGTAAATAACTGTCTATTTCAGCGTTCCCCGACCAGGGTGCCTCCAGATGTTGCAAAACTACAACTCCCAGCATGCCTGGACAGCCGAAGGCTGTCCGGGCATGCTGGGAGTTGTAGTTTTGCAACAGCTGGAGGCACACTCTTTGGGAAACACTGGTCTATGTAGATGACAGAAACTTCTTCAGGGTCCTGTACAGAACACGTAATGTCCTAAAAAAAAATAAATAAAATAAAAATAAAAAAAGGAAAATAGAGCCTCCCTCAACTGACGTACAAAGGAGCAGCTAACCCTGGCAGAGGTAAAGTGTACAGAACATGTAATACCTCCCTGTACTGTTGGGGGCGCTACCAGACACCAGTCAGTGCATGCACTTCAGTAATACAGGGTTTTACCAGTGAACTATCCATTCTGATTGGTCGGTTCTTCCAGCCATTGACGCGTTTCGCAGATTTCATAGCATTGTATGTTGAGTCTGGTTTCAAGTTACGATGGTCCAGAAAAGACTATTGTATGTTGAGGCCATTGTAAGTTGAGGGATCACTGTACTTTTCAGTGTTATGCAATGGGATCATGCCGATGTCCGGCATGAGTGGTGATAGCAGTCAGTATTCACTATGTATGAAATGAGCTCAGTTCGTGTGCTCGCTTCAAAGCCCCTAAGCGCTTACAGAAAGTACAGGTTAATCCTTTGTCATTAAGGGTTTTTTGTTCTTTGATATTTAATAAATTTGGGACTTGTTTTTGGTGTTTTTTATTTTGTGTGTGGCCCAATAATACTTTTCTGGTTTCGTCATACATGAAATGGTGAAATGAACAGTGTCATTTAAAATCACAACTTAACCCACAAAAAAGAAGCGCACTTACAACTAAAAATAAAATATTATGGGTTTTAGAAGGGGAGAGCAAAGAAAATGTAAGCTAAAATTTTAAGGGGTAAATAGTGAGACCCCTAGGATGTTCTGTACATCCAGTTGACATTTGTCATAGATATCAGTGTCTATGGCAGCACTAAAATAAAAATGTCACTTTAAGAAAATTGCAACACACAGTTTTTAGAAGATGACCTCCTTTATTTCTAAGCTGGTTTTCAGCTGAAACTTCTACATTATGTTTTAAAGGGGTACTCTGGCCCTAAGACATCTTATCCTGTTGCATGCAGCACCCCACTATCATCAGCCTCCGTAGTGAACATCGCTCTGGGTCTAATGAATCACAATCACGGGGCCGGAATATCTTTTATTTTTTTTTTAAAGTTTTCTTCAATACAAGAGTAGGGGGGGCCCAACCTCAATATATACTAACATGGGGGCTGCTAACAGCAACAAAAAAAAAATTGCTGCTACACCAAAAGAAAGTAATCACTGTATAAAGCACACACCTAGATTCATATGTAAATCTTTATTTAAATATTCCCATATATACAATACTAAAAGTAAAAAAAGCCATTAAAAACAATTAAAATCGCTCATAAAGAGCAAAGACACAACATGTGAAGAGGCCATGAACCCCCTCTCTCCACTGACCCCGTCCTCCAATGAAACAATAACCTATTGCTATGTTCCCGATTACATGCAGATATATTACAAAAATGACAGTTGTACTTACTATAACAATTGCACTGTAGCATACCAAATGGTGCTGTTACCGCACCATACAATTGATCATCAGCATTGAACTATAATAAACAGATCATGGTTACCACAGACAGGAGAACAGCAAGGTATGATGGAATATCGGACAGGATCAACAAGAAACCCCACACGTTCCGTCACTACTAGTGACTTCCTCAGGAGTGTTGTCTTTTTTTGCTCTTTATGAGCGATTTTAATTGTTTTTAATGCCCTTTTTTTGTCATCGTATTGTATTTATGTGAATGTTTAAATAAAGATTTGTATATGAATCTAGGTGTGCACTTTATACAGTGATAACTTTCTTTTGGAGGCTGATGATAGCGGGGTGCTGCATGAAAGATTGTGGGGGTCCCCAGCGGCGGAGTACCCCTTTAAAGGGTACCTTTCATCAAATAAACTTTTGATATATTTTAGATTAATGAATGTTGAATAACTTTCCAATAGCATGTTAATGAAAAATATGCTTCTTTCTATTGTATTTTTCCCGATCAGTCCTGGCAGCAAGCATTTCTGACTCATGCTGGAGTCCTAAACACTCAGAGCTGCCAGCCTGCTTTGTTCACAGCCAAACAGGCTGTGAACAAAGCAGGCTGGCAGCTCTGAGTGTTCTCCTCTGTGAACAAAGCAGACTGGCAGCTCTGAGTGTTCTCCTTTGTGAACAAAGCAGACTGGCAGCTCGTAGTGTTTAGGACTCCAGCATGAGTCTGAAATGCTTGCTGCCAGGACTGGTAGGGAGACCCCTAGTGGTCATTTCTTCAAAGTGGAAAATTAAATAGAGAGAAGCATATTTTTTAATAACATGCAATTGTAAAGTTATTCTGCATATATTAATCTATAATATATCAAAAGTTTTTTTGATGAGAGGTACACTTTAAGTTTACAGGAGAACATTTTTGTCTGACATTGACAGTTATGTAGTTTATGGATATTTATGGAGCAATTTTTCCAAGTTGTAATTTGCCTTAATCTTGAATCATCTGACAGATAATTTAAAGTTTGCAGTGTGGAAACTATCTGTATAGTTGTAAATAAGGGCTAGAGTAGTAGTAATTGCTAAATTGCTCAAGGGTGGAAAAAGCTGTGTTTATTTTTAGTGAGCATGTAATATCCAAGCTTGTTGGTGTAGTAGAAATTTTTATAATTTCATATTTAGCATAAACTCAAAAACATTTTATTCACAGTTGGATTATTATTAGACTGTATTGACAGAAAGCTAAAGCGGGATCTAAAAATTTGTTTTTGAAAATAATTTTTTAATGATAGTTATTTATAACATTCTTTATATTGCTCTTATAATGTTCTCCTTCCAGTTCCAAAGGGCATTATTAAACCACTTGATGGCCCATTCAAAGTACATTTAACACAACTTTCCCATCTTGTTTTTGTAACAGAAGATGTGCATGATTTCACTGTTTGTCATGATTAAGCCATCAATGTATTTGCTTTTGCTAAGGTATGCAAGGGTAAGTTCACATGCAATAGATTTGTTGCAGAAGTTTCTGATTGAAAATCAGGTCCATACATCTGAATGGGGTAGTTTCCGGAACATTGAGTTTTGCAAGTCTTGAAAAAGATTCTGCAGCAAATTTACTGCATGTGAAGATCTCCTTTGGGCAAGTAAAAAAAAAAAAAAAGGTAAAAAAAAAAAAGCCATGTATGTACTGTTGTAGGAATCCAGACTTGTAATAATTCAGGCTCAGTGTGGTCTTCCAGGATAGCGAATTCGCCATAGTTGAAGAAGCACAAACAACATATTGTGATCCAACAACGCGTTTCTCCCACAAGCATCAGGAAGAATCCCCCTTGCTAGTGTGGGTTATGTTTATTTATACCTAACAAATGGGAGGGTTTACAAAGCCACTCCCACATACAGTACAAAGCCACGCCCATACATACAGTCAGCATTAGGTTACAAGGTAATGATTCAGCCTACAGAAGATATGACACAACTCCATGTGCCATCAATAACCACCACATCTGCAGCTATGGTGACCAGTAAACAACACATGAATATACGCCATATCCCACAACATGAAGGCAATGTGACAACTTAATATTTCCACGACAGTACTAAAGGCAGTTACTGATTTTAGACCCCCAAAACATCACGTATTAACCCCCTTTACTGTAAAAAGCCCTAATAAAGATCTGGTGAACCAATTGCCTTCACATAATTAGTATATAGGGTCCCCCTGTCTGCAATATAATATCAGCACAAACACACGTGTACTGGGACAGCCTCAGAGTTTGTTAGAACATACTAAACATACAGCAGCATAAAGACCAAAAAGCTCACCAAACAGGCCAAGGGTAAAGTTTTCAAGAAGTACAAAGCTAGATTAGGTTATTTAGAAAGAAGAAGAAAAAAAAGGAAACATGAAAAGAATATGGCAAAATTACCAAGACAAGGCTGTCTACCCAAACCGACCGTTTGTAACAGTAGCAAGATGGGCAAAGAGGGGGGTGAATAATTATTCAAGGTGCTGTATTTTTAATTATCACTTATAAACCAAATAAAGAGTGTGACCAAAAAAAAACCTGAAGTACCGTACTTTCCACTCTTATTTATGGTTATAAATTCTGATGTGAAATACTGACCAAAATGGAGCCTTGGAAGAATAGGCCTTAGGCTGCTTTCACGCCTGCATATTTTAGATTTTATGAATATTTTTTTGTATGTATGTTTTTTTTTTTTTTTTAATACTCCAACATGTTGTAGCCTTTAGAGGCTTTTACCATTTATTGGTTGACTGTACTTTCCTACACAAGTCTGAATGAGCATTACATTGGCCCCTCATGCAGGTTGTTTAGTAATTCTGTAGCAATAGTGCTGCACAGGTTTCTTAACTCATTCTGGTAAGCTCTAAATACCTTGCACTAATGGTTTTTAAAGTTAATGAAAATGTAATGGCTTTTAGCTTCTTTAACCCATTAAGGACACAGCCCATTATGACCTTAAGGACCAGAGCATTTTTTTGCACATCTGAACACTGTCACTTTAACCCCTTAAGGACTCAGCCCATTTTGGCCTTAAGTACTCAGACAATTAAATTTTTACGTTTTCATTTTTTCCTCCTCGCCTTCTAAAAATCATAACTCTTTTATATTTTCATCCACAGACTAGTATGAGGGCTTGTTTTTTGCGCGACCAGTTGTTCTTTGTAATGACATAACTCATTATATCATAAAATGTATGGCGCAACCAAAAAACACTTTTTGTGGGGAAATTAAAAAGAAAAACGTAATTTTGCTAATTTTGGAAGGTTTCGTTTTCACGCCGTACAATTTATGGTAAAAATGATGTGTGTTCTTTATTTTGAGGGTCAATACGATTAAAATGATACCCATTATTACATACTTTTATATTATTGTTGTGCTTAAAAAAAAATCACAAACTTTTTAACCAAATTAGTACGTTTATAATCCCTTTATTTTGATGACCTATAACTTTTTTATTTTTGCGTATAAGCGGCGGTGTGAGGGCTAATTTTTTTGCTCCATGATCTGTACTTTTTTTTTGATACCACATTTGCATATAAAAAACTTTTAATAATTTTTTAATATTTTTTTTAAATAAAATGTATTAAAAAACTAGCAATTTTGGACTTTTTTTTTTTTTTACGTTCACGCCGTTCACCGTACGGGATCATTAACATTTTATTTTAATAGTTCGGACATTTACGCACGCGGCGATACCAAATATGTCTATAAAATAATTTTATTACGCTTTTTGGGGGTAAAATAGGAAAAAACGGACGTTTTACTTTTTTATTGGGGGAGGGGATTTTTCACATTTTTTTTTACTTTTACTTTTTTTTTTTTACACTTCAATAGTCCCCATAGGGGACTATTCATAGCAATACCATGATTGCTAATACTGATCTGTTCTATGTATAGAACAGATCAGTGTTATCGGTCATCTTCTGCTCTGGTCTGCTCGATCACAGACCAGAGCAGAAGACGCCGGGAGCCGGAAGCAGGAAGGTGAGGGGACCTCCGTGCGGCGTTCTGAATGATCGGATCCCCGCAGCAGCGCTGCGGGCGATCCGATCGTTCATTTAAATCGCGCACTGCCGCAGATGCCGTAATCTGTATTGATCCCGGCATCTGAGGGGTTAATGGCGGACGCCCGCGAGATCGCGGGCGTCGGCCATTGCCGGCGGTCCCTGGCTGCGATCAGCAGCCGGGATCAGCCGCGCATGACACGGGCATCGCTCCGATGCCCGCGGTTATGCACAGGACGTAAATGTACGTCCTGGTGCGTTAAGTACCACCGCACCAGGACGTACATTTACGTCCTGCGTCCTTAAGGGGTTAAGGACCTAGGACGTATGGATACGCCCTGGCTTCCTGGTACTTAAGGACCCAGGACGTATCCATACACCCGTGGGAATTTCAGGGTGACTGCTGGTATCTATCAGCAGGCACCCTGCGCAAATGCCCGGGGGGGGGTCATCCGACCCCCAATGTCGGCGATCGACTTAAATCGCCGGTGAATTCACATCGGCGATTTGCGCCAATTCCGGGTCATTACGGGTCTATGGTGATCCGATGATCCGGAATATAAGGGGATCGCGGTTGTCCAAGACACCCACGATCCCCCTGAAGGGATAGGAGGGAGGTGGCAGGGGTGCCACACCTCCTATCCTGGCTATTGGTCGTCAAGGAGCGACGACCAATAGCAGATTGAGTGGGGGGGTTAACTTTTGGTTTCCCTGTTCTGCCTACCCACAATAGGCGGGGCAGAACAGGGAAACCAACGGGGAAACCGGCGAGGACCGGCGGCAGAAGATCCACTTACCCATCCGGAGGCTGCAGGCGACGGTGATCGGCGGGCGGCAATGTCGTGCGGCTGGCTCCCTGGATTCTATGGAAACTGGTGAGTTGCCTAGCAACATCTGGAGGTCTACAGTTTGAGACCACTATACAGTGGTCTCTAAACTGTAGCCCTCTAGATGTTGCAAAACTACAACTCCCAGCATGCCCAGACAGCTGTTTGCTGTGTGGGCATGCTGGGATTTGTAGTTTTGCAACAGCTGGAGGGCTGCAGTTTAGAGATCCCTTTGCAGTGATCTCTAAACTGTGGCCCTCTAGATCTTGCAAAAGTGACAACTCCCAGCATGCCCACACAGCAGTTTGCTGTCTGGGCATGCTGGGATTTGTAGTTTTGCAACATCTGGAGGGCCACAGTTTGGAGATCACTGTGCAGTGGTCTCTAAACTGTAGCCCTCCAGATGTTGCAAAACTGCATATCCCAGCATGCCCAGACAGCAAACAGCTGTCTCGGCATGCTGGGAGTTGTAGTTGCGTACCTCCAGCTGTTGCATAACTACATCTCCCAGCATGCCCTTCGGCGATCAGTACATGCTGGGAATTGTAGCTTTGCAACAGCTGGAGGCACACTGTTTGGAAAATACTGAGTTAGGCAATAGAACCGAACTGAAGGTTTTCCAACCAGTGTGCCTCCAGCTGTTGCAAAAGTAACAACTCCCAGCATGCACGGTCTGTCAGTACATGCTGGGAGTTGTAGTTTTGAAACAGCTGGAGGTACGCCCCCCCCCCCCCCCCCCCCATGTGAATGTACAGGTTACATTCACACAAATGAGTTTACAGTGAGTTTTTCTTCAAATCTGGGCTGCGGCAAATTTTTTGCCGCAGCGCAAACTCCTAGCGGGAAACTCACCATAACCTGCCAGTGCAAATGTACCCTAAAAACACTACACTAACACAAAATAAAGGGTAAAACACAACATATACACATCCTTACCCTGTCCTACCCCCCCCCCCCCCCCAAATAAAAATGAAAAACTTATTGTACGGCAGTGTTTCCAAAACGGAGCCTCGAGCTGTTGCAAAACAACAACTCCCAGCATTTCTGGACAGCCACTGACTGTCCAGGCATGCTGGCAGTTTAGCAACAGCTGGAGGCACCCTGTTTGGGAATCACTGGCCTAGAATACCCCTATGTCCACCCCTATGCATTCCCTAATGTAGTCCTCAAATGCGCATGGCACTCTCTCACTTCGGAGCCCTGTCGTATTTCAAGACAACAGTTTAGGGAGACATACGGAGTGTTTCCGTACTCGGGAGAAATTTCACTACAAATTTTGGGGGCTTTTTCTCCTTTTACCCCTTATGAAAGGGAAAAGTTGGGGGCTACACCAGCCTGTTGGTGTAAAAAAAATAAAAATGTTTACACTAACCATGCTGGTGTTGCCCCATACTTTTTATTTTCACACGACGTAAAAGCAAAAAAAAGACCCCCAAGGATTGTAATGCAATTTCTCCTGAGTACGGAAATACCCCATCTGTGGATGTAAACTGCTCTGCTCAGGCTCAGGAGTGAGTGCACCATGTACGTTTGAGGCCTAAATTGGTGATTTTCACAGGAGTTTCTGATTTTACAGCGTTTCTGACATAAACGCAAAAAAATAAATAACCACATGTGAGCCCATTTTGCAAACTACACCCCTCACGGAACATAACAAGGGGTATAGTGAGCCTTAACTCCTCACAGATGTTTGAAGAATTTTCATTAAAGTTGGATGGGAAAATGAAAAAAAAACTTTTTCCACTAAAATGCTGGTGTTACCCTAAATTTTTCATTTTCACAAGGGAAAATAAGAAAAAAGCCCCCCAAAATTTGTAACCCCATTTCTTCTGAGTAAGAAAATACCCCATAAGTGGATGTAAAGTGCTCGGCGGGTGCACTACAATGCTCAGAAGAGAAGGAGCGCCATTGGGATTTTGAAGAGAAAATTTGTCCGGAATTGAAGTCCACGTGTGTTTACAAAGCCCCCATAGTGCCAGAACAATGACCCCATCCCACATGTGACCCCATTTTGGAAACTACACCCCTCACGTAATGTAATAAGGGGTGCAGTAAGCATTCACCTCCCACAGATTTTTGGAACAGTGGTCCATGAAAATGAAAAATTTTATTTTTTATTTGCACAGCCCACTGTTCCAAAGATCTGTCAAACGCCAGTGTGGTGTAAATACTTACTGCACCCCTTATTAAATTCTGTGAGGGGTGTAGTTTCCAAAATTGGGTCACATATGGGGGGGTCCAATGTTCTGGCACCACGGGGGGCTTTGTAAACGCACATGGCCCCTGACTTCTATTCCAAACAAATTCACTCTCCAAAAGTTCAACGGCGCTCCTTCTCTTCTGAGCATTGTAGTGCGCCAGCAGAGCACTTGACGTCCACACATACTCAGAAGAAATGGGGTTACAATTTTTGTGGGTCACTTTCTCCTATTACCCCTTGTAAAAATGTAAAATTTGGGGGAAAAACTGCATTTGTGTGAAAAATCATTTACACATCCAACTTTAACAAAAAGTCGTCAAACTGTATCCCTTGTTACGTTCCTTAAGGGGTGTAGTTTCCTAAATAGTACCCCATGTGTTTTTTTTTTTCTTGCTGGTCTGGCACCACAGGGGCTTCCTAAATGCGACATTCCCCCCAAAAACCATTTCAGCAAAATTAGCTTTCCTAAAGCCAAATGTGGCTCCTTCTCTTCTGAGCTTACAACATACAATGGTCTTCCTGGAACCAATTAATATTGTAACTTGAGGGACCACTGTACAATATGTCTACTTTATGTTTGCATCATAAAGTTGGCATGTTTTACTTTTTGAAGACATCGGAGGGCTTCAAAGTTTAGCAGCAATTTTCCAATTTTTCACGAAAATTTCAAACTCTAAAATTCCCCATAATGGACCCCATTTTGAAAACTGCACCCCTCAAAGTATTCAAAATGACATTCAGAAAGTTTAACCCTTTAGGTGTTTCACAGGAATAGCAGCAAAGTGAAGGAGAAAATTCAAACTCATTTTTTACACTAACATGTTCTTGTAGACCAATTTTTTTTTCATTTTTACAAGGGTTAAATGGAGAAAATGCCCCCCAAAAAATCGTAAAAATGTATCTCGAGTAAGGAAATGCCCCATATATGGATATAAAGTGCTCTGTGGGTGCACTAGAGGGCTCAGAAGGGAATGATTTTGGAGAGCGAATTTTACTGAAATAGTTTTTTGGGGGCATGTCACATTTAGGAAGCCCCCATGGTGCCAGAACAGCAACAAAAACATATGGCACACTATTTGGGAAACTACACCCCTCAAGGAACGTAACAAGGGGTACAGTGAGCCTTTACACCCCACAGGTGTTTGACGAATTCAACTTTAAAAATAAAAATTTGATTTTTTTTTCAATAAAATGCTGGTGTTACCCCAAATTTTTCATTTTCACAAGAAGTAATAGGAGAAAAAGCTCCCAAAATGTGTAACCCCATTTCTTCTGGAAATACTACATAGGTCGATGTAAAGTGCTCTGCGGGCACACAATAGGTCTCAGAAGAGAATTAGTACAGTTGGGCTTTTGGAGAGAGAATTTGGTTGGAATGGAAGTCGGGGGCAATGTGCGTTTACAAAACCACCCATGGTGCCAGAACAGTGGACCCCCCACATGTGACCCCATTTTGGAAACTAAACCCCTCATGGAATGTAATAGGGGTTGCAGTGAACATTTACATAATAACATTTTTCATTTGCACGGACCACTGTTCAAAAAATCTGTCAGACAGCTGTGGGGTGTAAATGCTCATGGCACCCCTTGTTACATTCCGTTAGGGGTGACGTTTCCAAAATGGGGTCACATGTGGGGGGTTCCACTGTTATGGCAGCATGGGGGCTTTGTAAACGAGCATGGTGTTCAATTTCAGCCAAATTCTCCAAAAGTCCAATGGCACCCCTTCTCTTCTGAGCCCTGTAGTGTGCCAGCAGAGCACTTTATATCCACATATGGGGTATTCCCATACTCAGAAGAAATGGGGTTACACATTTTGGGGGGGCTTTTTTTCCTATTTTCCCTTGTAAAAATGAAAAATTTGGGGCAACACCAGCATTTTAGTGAAAATAATCAAATTTTTCATTTTCATGTTCAACTTTAGCCAAAGGGCATACTGGGAGTTGCAGTTGTGCCTCCAGCTTTTGCAAAACTACAATTCCCAGCATGCCCTTTGGCTGTGCATGCTAGGCATTGTTGCTAAGCAACAGCAGGAAGCAAACAGCGCTTACCTCCGGCTGTTGAATCCCTCCATGACAGACCGCTGGGACTGCCGCTCAGGATACCACCGCCGCCGCTCGGGACAGCCGCCACACCGGACCCTGTGTGAGCCTCCCCACACACCCTACCGCTGATCACCCGCTGATGCCACCTCACTCCAGCTGGGCTAGGGTGATTGGTGCGGTCTCGGACTGCACCAATCGCCCTTTTTTTTTCGGTTCACTGGTCGATAATGGGGGGGGGGGTCCTCGGGACGTTGTCACGGGATGCCTGCTGAATGATTTCAGCAGCCATCCCGGTCCGGTCTCCGCCCGACGAGCCGCGGGGACCGGAATTCCCACGGGCGTACAAGTACGCCCTGGGCCCTTAAGTCCCAGGACGTACCTGTACGCCATGTGTCATAGATGGGTTAATACATATATAGCTTGCCACATAGAAATCTTATAATATCTGTGTGGTCTCTTATATAGAAGTATTAAAATTATTATTATTGCAAGTAATTTTATATTGGCCCAATAAATATTACTGTTGAAAATAAAATTAGGTTTTTCTCATTTTAGTCATGTTCAGTACAGTATACTGCATCATTAACCCCTTCCCGCAGAATGTCATATATAAACGCCGGGTTGTTCTGTGCGTTCGCGCAACCCGGCGTTTATAAATAACATTCAGTTAACCCGGCGATGCGCAGCATCGCACGGGTTAACTGGCAGAAGTCCCGCTGTTTCCAGCAGGGGACAACTTCTGCTTCACCCCCAGGACCATCAATTGATGGTCCTGGTCAGCGATCACTGTGGACCAATCACAGTGATCTGGGGTGAAAGTTCAGATCCCCCGCACTGCCCGCCCCTGGAAGTCGGGCAGAACGGGGGACGAAGGCTGCAGGGGCTCGCGGGGACCTGCGGCATTCGGGGGGAACACGTGGGGACCGGCGGACTTACCTGATCCAGCGGCGGGACCGAGGAGCAGCGCGGGACCGGCCACGTGGACGAGCAGCGACGGGTAAGTATGTAGTCCTCAGAGGCAGCAGTGAAGATCTTCACTGCTGCTTCTAGGAGTCTGAAAACTACAACTCCCAGCATGCCTAGACAGCCCTTTGGCTGTCTGGGCATGCTGGGAGTTGTAGTTTTGCAACATCTGGAGGGCCTCAGTTTGGAGACCATTGTATAATGGTCTCCAATCTGTGCTCTTCCAGCTGTTGCAAAACTACAACTCCCAGCATGCACTGACTGTCCAGGCATGCTGGGAGTTTTAGTTAAGCAACATCTGGCCCTTCAGATGTTGCCGAACTTCAACTCCCAGCATGCCCTTCAGCTGTCTGGGCATGCTGGGAGTTGTAGTTTTGCAACAGCTGGAGACACACTGGTTGGGAAACATTGTTTCTAACTCAGTGTTTCCTAACCTGTGTGCCTCCAGCTGTTGCAAAACTATAACTCCCAGCATGCACTAAAAGACCATGCATGCTGGGAGTTGTAGTTTTGCAACATCTGGAGGGCCCCAGTTTGGAGACCATTGTATAATGGTCTCCAATCTGTGCTCTTCCAGCTGTTGCAAAACTACAACTCCCAGTATGCACTGACTGTCCAGGCATGCTGGGAGTTTTAGTTCAGCAACATCTGGCCCTTCAGATGTTGCCGTACTACAACTCCCAGCATGCCCTTCAGCTGTCTGGGCATGCTGGGAGTTGTAGTTTTGCAACAACTGGAGACACACTGGTTGGGAAACATTGTCTGTTTCTAACTCAGTGTTTCCTAACCTGTGTGCCTCCAGCTGTTGCAAAACTATGACTCCCAGCATGCACTAACAGACCATGCATGCTGGGAGTTGTGGTTTTGCAACAGCTGATGCAAGCCCCCCCCCCCCCCGCCACCCCCGTGAATGTACAGGGTACATTCACATGGGCGAGGCTTTTACAGTGGGTTTCTCGCATCTTGAGATGCAGCAAATTTTGCGCTGGGAAACTCGCTGTAATCCCCCGCCCATGTGACTGTACCCTAAAAAACACTACACTAACACAAAATAAAATAAAAAGTTAAAAACACTACATATACACATACCCTTACACAGCCCCCCTCCCCCAATAAGAACGTCCGGTACACCACTGTTTCCAAAGCAGAGCCTCCAGCTGTTGAAAAACAACAACTCCCAGTATTGTCGGACAGCCGTTGACTGTCCAGGCATGCTGGGAGTTTTGCAACAGCTGGAGGCACCCTGTTTGGGAATCACTGGCGTAGAATACCCCTATGTCCACCCCTATGCAAATCCCTAATTTAGGCCTCAAATGCACATGGCGCTCTCACTTTGGAGCCCTGTCGTATTTCAGGGCAACAGTTTAGGGCGACATATGGGGTATCGCTGTACTCGGGAGAAATTGCGTTACAAGGTTTGGGGGGCTTTTTCTTCTTTAACCCTTCATGAAAAGGAAATGTTGGGGTCTACACCAGAATGTTAGTGTAAAAATTTTTTATTTTTTACACTAACATGCTGATGTTGCCCTATACTTTACATTTTCACAAGAGGTAAAAGGGAAAAAAGCCCCCCAAAATTTGTAACGCAATTTCTCCCGACTACAGAGATACCCCATATGTGAGCGTAAAGTGCTCTGGGGGCGCACAACAAGGCCCAGAAGGGAGAGCGCACCATGTACATTTGAGGTGATTTGCGCAGGGGTGGCTGATTGTTACAGCGGTTTTGACAAACGCAAAAAAAACAAAACCCCACAAGTGACCCCATTTCGGAAACGACACCCCTCACGGAATGTAATGAGGGGTGCAGTGAGAATTTACCCCCCACAGGTGTCTGACTGATCTTTGGAACAGTGGTCCATGAAAATGAAAACTTGTACAGCCCACTGTTCCAAAGATCTGTCAGACACCAGTGGGGGGCAAATGCTCACTGTACCCCTTGTTACGTTCCTCAAGGGGTCTAGTTTCCAAAATGGTATGCCATGTGTGTTTTTTTTTGCTGTTCTGGCACCTTAGGGGCTTCCTAAATGCGACATGCTCCCCGAGCAAAATTTGCTCTCAAAAAGCCAAATATGACTCCTTCTCTTCTGAGCATTGTAGTTCGCCCATAGTGCACTTCAGGTCAACTTATGGGGTACCTCCATACTCAGAAGAGATGGGGTTACAAATTTTGGGGAGTATTTTCTGCTATTAACCCTTGAAAAAAGGTGAAATTAGGGGGAAAACACACATTTTAGTGGAAATTATTATTTTTTTTTTTTACATATGCAAAAGTCATGAAACACCTGTGGGGTAATAAGGCTCACTTTATTCCTTATTACATTCCTCAAGGGGTCTAGTTTCCAAAATGGTATGCCATGTGGGTATTTTTTGCTGTTCTGGCACCATAGGGGCTTCCTAAATGCGACATGCCCCCCGAGCAAAATTTGCTCTCAAAAAGCCAAATATGACTCCTTCTCTTCTGAGCATTGTAGTTCACCCATAGTGCACTTCAGGTCAACTTATGGGGTACCTCCATACTCAGAAGAGAAGGGGTTACAAATATTGGGGGGTATTTCCTGCTATTAACCCTTGGAAAAATGTGAAATTTGGGGGGAAACACACATTTTAGTGAAAAAAAATAATTTTTTTTTACATATGCAAAAGTCGTGAAACACCTGTGGGGTATTAAGGCTCACTTTATTCCTTGTTATGTACCTCAAGGGGTCTAGTTTCCAAAATGGTATGCCATGTGAGGGTTTTTTGCTGTTCTGGCACCATAAGGGCTTCCTAAATGCAACATGCCCCCAAAAACCATTTCAGAAAAACGTACTCTCCAAAATCCCCTTATCGCTCTTTCCCTTCTGAGCCCTCTACTGCGCCCGCCGAACACTTTACATAGACATATGAGGTATGTGCTTACTCAAGAGAAATTGGGCTACAAATATAAGTATACATTTTCTCCTTTTACCCCTTGTAAAAATTTAAAAATTGGGTCTACAAGAACATGCGAGTGTAAAAAATGAAGATTGTGAATTTTCTCCTTCACTTTGCTTCTATTCCTGTGAAACACCTAAAGGGTTAAAATGATGACTGAATGTCATTTTGAATACTTTGGGGGGTGCAGTTTTTATAATGGGGTCTTTTGTGGGGTATTTCTAATAAGAAGACCCTTCAAATCCACTTCAAACCTGAACTGGTCCCTGAAAAATAGTGAGTTTGAAAATTTTGTGAAAAATTGGAAAATTGCTGCTGAACTTTGAAGCCCTCTGGTGTCTTCCAAAAGTAAAAACTCGTCACTTTTATGATGCAGACATAAAGTAGACATATTGTATATGTGAATAAATTTTTTTTTTATTTGTAATATACATTTTCCTTACAAGCAGAGAGCTTCAAAGTTAGAAAAATGCTAAATTTTCTAATTTTTCATCAAATTTTAGGATTTTTCACAAGGAAAGGATGCAAGTTACCACAAAAATTTACCACCATGTTAAAGTAGAATATGTCACGAAAAAACAATCTCGGAATCAGAATGATAACTAAAAGCATTCCAGAGTTATTAATGTTTAAAGTGACAGTGGTCAGATGTGCAAAAAACGCTCTGGTCCTTAAGGCCAAAATGGGCTTGGTCCTGAAGGGGTTAGAGGGGTATTCTGGAACAGTTCAATAATGTATTATATTTGGCCTTCTTATTTCTATGTGCAATAGGAATATATTATCTTTATTATTTCATAGCTATGATCTCAGTGCAGGCCATTTGACCTGCTGCCTTAGATTTTAGTGCTTCCTGTGACATCACCTTTGCCGGAACGGATAGTCTCAGACGTTGTTACTGGTAAGGGCAGGAGCAGAGAGAGCAAGCCCTTCCTCTTGTACAGTAATTGTGCTGATACAGCAGTCACTTAGTGTATGTACATGTAGTGTATTCACTGAGCCCAAGGGAACAAAGCTCTAATTGGAAAAATTACATATATATATTATATGCTAGTAGTAAAAATGTTTAAAAAAAATAAAAATTGAGAAAGCTGACAATAAAGAAGATAGGGCAAGAAGTGAATGTGAGATCTGCAACCTACACACCCATTATCCTACCCACCGAGCTATAGAGCATTACTGGTTAGCAAGGCATACTCAAATCTAAATAGTAAATATTCTCTGTATATGATAAATAGAAATGGTAACAAAAACGTAGTGATGTGAGTTCCCAGTTAATACAGTTTTATATTTGTCATCAACTGTTATAGAACCAGCTTTAAATGTCTATCTTGTATATTTCAGTCTGTGAGTTCACTCCCTGTACATAAAATTGTATGTCTACTCTGTCACTTGTATGTCTTCTGTGTCAATTGTATGTCTTTTTCATGCATTACCTGTATTTTTGCTGTCCTTATTTTAATCTAAAGGACACCGAAAATTTTTATTTTTGCGTTTTCGTTTTTCCTCTTGGCCTTCTAAAAGCCATACATTTTTTTTTTATTTTTCCATCCACAGACCCACATAAGTGCTTGTGTTTTGCACAACCAATGGTACTTTGTAATGACAACTTTGTGTACAATAAATCATTGGTATTTTATTTATGACTACAATGACAAGTGTTTCACCCTGACAATTTTCTTGTCACTGTACTCCAGGAGGGCTGTACCGCGAGATATCTCCTATATGTGATTACAAGTTGTTGAGTCCTTCCACACAACACTACAAGGTGAGAAGTACCCCCACTAGGGGTAAATCTCTTCTTTATATGTACATCCTCTCTGGGAAGCCCTACTGCATTTTTTATCTACTAGATTAAACATTGAAGTTACAACACTGTTATAACAATACACTGGCAGCAATTTTTCCATACACTGTCTATTATTGTGCACATTAGTAGATAGAAAATACACCCGTATATTTCCATTTTACGGCCATATTTTGCAATTGGTTTTACTATGTGCTAACATAGCCATAGGCTTTATTGTAACATGAAAACCAATTGAGAAGACAGAAACAAGTGGCACTGCTAGCAACCACAGGGTCTAATTATAAAGGATACACATCGGAGGTTTACAACAGATAGGTACTTGTACAAGGGGTCCCATCGGCGGTGCTAGGTGAAACAGATAGTAGTCAATAGTAGAACAAACAAAGAACAAAATCACACCTGCACTACAGATAGGTACTTGTACAAGGGGTCCCATCGGCGGTGCTAGGTGAAACAGATAGTAGTCAATAGTAGAACAAACAAAGAACAAAATCACACCTGCACTCACCGCAAGGGTACCGCAACTCCGGCCTCACTCGAACGGTGTTTATTGTAACATATGTTCACTCGAGAAAAAAATGCTAAAGTTGAAAAACTGTAAAAACTGTGCAAAAAAACTGTATATAATACTTGCATAACAGATTAGACCTAAAAAGTGAAAATATAATGTTTTGGAAATATGAAATTCTTCATTACGTCATGTGTTTGTGTAAGGCAAACCAAAGTGACATCAGATGTTATGTTACAAGAAAGTCCTGCAGCATTAACCTGACATTCAATGAATGAACAAGTTGTTTAATGTGCTAATGTGTGGTATCATTACTGCTCTGTGCGAGTACCATCTGGTTGTAGGGTGTGAGAGCCAAAGTGACCTGTAATGTATGCAGAAGGAAGTGGTCGATGCATGCAAAACAGCTCTGTCATTTAGAAATTCTGTTGCTGATTGATGGAAAGTATATTAATTATTTAGCTTTTAATTATGTTATAATCATATGGTGCTTTATCCACAAAAATCATTGGGGGAGATTTATCAAAACCTGTCCAGAAGAAAATTTGCTGAGTTGCCCATAGCAACCAATTAGATCGCTTCTTTCATTTTTGAAAATGTCTCTGAAAAATGAAAGAAGCGATATGATTGGTTGCTATGGGCAACTCAGAATCTTTTCCTCTGGACAGGTTTTGATAAATCTCCCCCATTGTGTATTGTGTTAATAGTTACCAATTTTTCCCTGTGTCTTCAGTGAAACAAAATTATTAACCTTAGAAAAACAAGTCACCATCAGAGATGAGAAAGCCGAGCCCTCCTGAACCCACAGAACTTTAGAACAGTGGCATATTCACACTTAGCCCAGCACGGAGTTAAGGCTACAGTATTAAAAAAAAATACATTATTGACATGACAATCAGACATGTCAAAACTTGTTGATCGCTGTGGATATAAGTCCTGAGACCCACTGAGACGGGAACCAATCATAAAGCGTTATATAGGGTAAAATCTTTATTTTCACCATTCCCGGGGGGCGCTCCTGCCCCCAGGGATGGTGAAGATATGAAGTTATAAACTAGTCACCGCCGCCGCCGTAAGTAGTCACCTGGGCGGGGAGCTCTTCTCATCTACTCATCTAGGTGAGAAGAGCTCCCTGCCCAGGTGACTACTTACGGCGGCGGCGGTGGCTAGTTTATAACTTCATATCTTCACCATCCCTGGGGGCAGGAGCGTCCCCCGGGGATGGTGAAAATAAAGATTTTACCCTATATAACGCTTTGCCAAGCGTTATATAGGGTAAAATCTGATGATTGGTTCCCTTTAATGGCAGGCTGGGGAGGTGTGTCACTCATCTCCCTGGCCGTCAGATCTCTCTGCTTCCCCGACTTGTCATTAACAATCGCAGTGGGTCTCAGGATTGACATGTCTGATCCCAGCAGAGTGCGCCTGCATGGTACTCAAACCAGCAAGAAACAACTTTTGCATGTTGTGGTAGCTTGGTGGTGTAGGGTATATGGGGTGTAGCTGTGTGGTAACTAAATGGTGCTTGTTTAACCCTTTCTACTCGTGACACCAGGGTGAGGGTTTTCTCTGTATGCTTGTCCTACCGCCACCCGTCCCAAGAGCGATAGGGAGATAGTAAATAAATGATTGGCCACAACCAGAGATTTTCAGAAAACTGTCGGAACTTTTACTGCAGCTTTTATGCAGACTTAACCCCTTAAGGACCTAGGACGTACTGGTACGTCCTTGGTCCTGCTCCCGTGATATAACGCGGGGTTACACGGTAACCCTGCATCATATCACGGCGGGTCCGGCATCATAGTGAAGCCGGGACCCGCCGCTAATAGCGCACAGCGCCGCACGCGGCACCGCTCGCTATTAACCCTTTAGCCGCGCACTCAGAGCTGAGCCGCGCGGCTAAAAGCGAAAGTGAAACCATGCCACGTGGAGAAATCACGGCATCCCGAACAGCTTACAGGACAGCGGGAGGGCCCCTACCTGCCTCCTCGCTGTCCGATCGCCAAATAACTGCTCAGTGTCCGAGATCGAGGCATGAGCAGTCATGCGGCAGAATCATCGATCACTGGTTTCCTATGAGAAACCAGTGATCAATGATAAAGATCAGTGTGTGCAGTGTTATAGGTCCCTATGGGAGCTATAACACTGCAAAAAAAAGAGGAAAAAAAAGTGAATGAATATCATTTAACCCCTCCCCTATTAAAAGTTTGAATCACCCCCCTTTTCCCATAAAAAAAAACACAGTGTAAATAAAAATAAACATATATGGTATCACCGCGTGCAGAAATGTCCGAATTATAAAAATATATCATTAATTAAACTGCTCGGTCAATGGCGTGCGTGCAAAAAAATTCCAAAGTCCAAAATAGTGAATTTTTGGTCACTTTTTTATCATTTAAAAATGTAATCATATCACAAGTGGAGTATCCCCTTGTACGCATCTTTGGCACAGTTTACATGTAGCTTTGGTGAAGCTGGAAGATCAGAAACCTGAAGAAAAATGCAGGTCTATTGACATATGTGCAAAGCTGCATCAAAACCAGATGTAATTCTGATGTAAACTGTGCCAAAGCAGCATGTAAGATGCATGCAAACTACAGGTGGATAGGTGGGAGTAGGTGCTTAGTTAGGTGATGCACCACCAACCACCAGTGTGTTTTCTTGACTAGAATTGATGTTTTTTCAATAAAAAAAAACAAGTTTGGATCATTGAACTCTGTTGTTGTGTTCTTCTTTTAAAACAAAAGATGTTAAAGGAGTACTCTGGTGCAGAGTAATCCTGCTCCGCCCTGCCCGGGCTGCAAAAAAAATGAAAATGAACCATCCCTCACCTTCCTGGGTTCCCGCGGAGCGCCACTACAGCAGATCGGTCCTCCGGTCCATCTTCTTCATACTTCTGTGTGAACGAAGCGCCCATAATAGGCTGAGCGCCATGTGACGCTTCGATCACACGGAAGTATGAAGAAGATGGACCGGAGGACCGATCAGCTGTAGTGGCGCTCCGCGGGAACCCAGGAAGGTGAGGGATGGTCCATTTTCATTTTTTTTGCAGCCCGGGCAGGACAGAGCAGGATTACTCTGCATCAGAGTACTCCTTTAATTAGTTATGGCAACTGTATGAGTTGTTTTTTCTAAACTTAAACCTCAGTATTCTGATTTAATTGCTGTGCTGGCACTTTGATGGAAAAGAAGTTGGCGTGCATTACGGTTTGGGCACTCGGGCTCAAAAAGTTTGGCCATCACTGGAATAGACCCTTAATGATTTAAAGCTTTCCTAAACTTTAGCTTGATCCTATTGCTGGTCATTAGCTTAGTCCTATTGCTGGTCATTAGCTTGGTCCTATTGCTGGTCATTAGCTTGTTCCTAGTGCTGGTCATTAGCTTGGTCCTATTGCTGGCCATTAACTTGGTCCTATTGCTGGCCATTAACTTGGTTCTATTGCTGGCCATTAGCTTGGTCCTATTGCTGGCCATTAGCTTGGTCCTATTGCTGGCCATTAGCTTGGTCCTATTGCTGGCCATTAGCTTGGTCCTATTGCTGGCCATTAGCTTGGTCCTATTGCTGGCAATTAGCTTGGTCCTATTGCTGGCAATTAGCTTGGTCCTAGTGCTGGCCATTAGCTTGGTCCTAGTGCTGGCCATTAGCTTGGTCCTAGTGCTGGCCATTAGCTTGGTCCTAGTGCTGGCCATTAGCTTGGTCCTAGTGCTGGCCATTAGCTTGGTCCTAGTGCTGGCCATTAGCTTGGTCCTAGTGCTGGCCATTAGCTTGGTCCTAGTGCTGGCCATTAGCTCGGTCCTAGTGCTGGCCATTAGCTGGGTCCTAGTGCTGGCCATTAGCTCGGTCCTAGTGCTGGCCATTAGCTCGGTCCTAGTGCTGGCCATTAGCTTGGTCCTAGTGCTGGCCATTAGCTTGGTCCTAGTGCTGGCCATTAGCTTGGTCCTAGTGCTGGCCATTAGCTTGGTCCTAGTGCTGGCCATTAGCTTGGTCCTAGTGCTGGCCATTAGCTTGGTCCTAGTGCTGGCCATTAGCTTGGTCCTAGTGCTGGTCATTAGCTTGGTCCTCTTGCTGGCCATTAGCTTGGTCCTCTTGCTGGCCATTAGCTTGGTCCTCTTGCTGGCCATTAGCTTGGTAGTATTGCTGGTCATTAGCTTGGTCCTCTTGCTGGCCATTAGCTTGGTCCTCTTGCTGGCCATTAGCTTGGTCCTCTTGCTGGCCATTAGCTTGGTCCCCTTGCTGGCCATTAGCTTGGTCCTCTTGCTGGCCATTAGCTTGGTCCTCTTACTGGCCATTAGCTTGGTAGTATTGCTGGTCATTAGCTTGGTCCTCTTGCTGGCCATTAGCTTGGTCCTCTTGCTGGCCATTAGCTTGGTCCTCTTGCTGGCCATTAGCTTGGTCCTCTTGCTGGCCATTAGCTTGGTAGTATTGCTGGTCATTAGCTTGGTCCTCTTGCTGGCCATTAGCTTGGTCCTCTTGCTGGCCATTAGCTTGGTAGTATTGCTGGTCATTAGCTTGGTCCTCTTGCTGGCCATAAGCTTGGTAGTATTGCCTGTCATTAGACACTTCAAAAGTTTTGATCATCAGGGTCAGTGTTCAGCCCCTGTATGGACAATTCTGTACATGGCGATACCAAATATGTTTAGGTATTTTATTTGAAAAATAATGGGTAAAGGGGGGTGGGGGTGAATTTCATTAATATTATTTGTGTGTGTATGTTGGAAATGGTTATACACTGCTCAAAAACATAAAGGCCGACATTTATCAATGAGTTTACACCTTTTTTTTTTTCTCCGTACAAAAGGTGCTATTTTGGCACACTGTGTGTTATTTTGAGCCTTTTGGTGGTACAATATTTTAGTCATACCAGATGTTTTGGAGTAGCAGTACACGCTTTTCAATTCAGCGTATGCCGTGGACTGAAATTTATGAACTGCGCCTTTTTGTAAAAAGGCGCAAAGTAACTGAAAAGTGTCTAAAACTACACCATCCCAGACCTGGCGTAGCTTTATGGTGTATGTGAAGAGAGAAATTTCAGAAAATTTTTGCCTGCACAAAATTTATCATATGCTCTGCGACCATTTAATACATTTAGTGTTCCTACACATTATCAGCGCACAAGAAAAGGTGTAAAAAAAAAATGCTTCACTTACACCTACAATGATAAATGTGGGCCAAAGGGAACACAAACAGCACAATGTAACTCCAAGTCAATCACACTTCTGTGAAATTACACTGTCCACTCAGGAAGCAACACTGATTGACAATTAATTTCACATGCTGTTGTGTGAATGGAACAGACAACAGGTGGAAATTATAGGCAATTAGCAAGACACCCCCAATAAAGGAGTGGTTCTGCAAGGGGTGAGCACAGACCACTTCTCAGTTCCTATGCTTCCTGGCTGATGTTTTGGTCACTTTTGAATGCTGGCGGTGCTTTCACTCTAGTGATAGCATGATACAGAGTCCACAACCCACACAAGTGGCTCAGGTAGTGCACCTCATCCAGGATGGCACATCAATGCGAGCTGCAGCAGGAAGGTTTGCTGTGTCTGTCAGCTTAGTGTCCAGAGCATGGAGGCGCTACCAGGAGACAGGCCAGTATATCAGGAGACGTGCAGGAGGGCAACAACCCAGCAACAGGACAGCTATCTCTGCCTTTGTGCAAGGAGGAGCAGGAGGAGCACTGACAGAGCCCTGCAAAATGAGGGCTCCAGCAGGCCACAAATGTGCATGTGTCCACTCAAACGGTCAGAAACAGACTCCATGAGGATGGTATGAGGGCCGGCGTCCACAGGTGGGGTTGTGCTTACAGCCCAATACAGTGCAGGACTTTTGGCATCTGCCAGAGAACACAAAGATTGGCAAATTTGCCACTGGCGCCCTGTGCTCTTCACAGATGAAAGCAGATTCACACTGAGCACAGTTCCTGATTCTAGCTTCTCACACCAGCACCACTGGAGGTTAATAATTTTTATATAAGAGACAGGAAAAAAAACTGAAGATTAAAAAACTGAGAAGCTGCTGTGAAACTGGTTCATTACAGTGGCTTTTGAAGCTCCTCATGGCCGAAGATTCAAAAGAAGCACACTTACTCCTTTGACAATCCCTTTACAAGTGAAGGCATGGAAGAAGGAGTTGTATATTCTTGGCCACTCATGAACACTGTGGTGCATTCAAAAGCTTAAAGGAGATCTGCCGCTATAGACTCTTATGCCCTATCCGCAGGATCGGGGATAAGTGTCTGTCTGATCGCAGGGGGTCCCGAACGCTAATAGCCACCGCAATCTCCTGTACGGGCTTCAGCTCTGCCACGGCTCTCATGCACGAGGCGTGGGGGGCACAGCATGATACCATGGCTGACTCTCCCCCTCCATGTATCTCTATGTGAGAGGTGTAAATGCCTCTACCATAGAGCTGTATAGAGGGGACGTGTCATTGACCTCAGTGAAGTTGACGACACGCGTATTAGCTGTGGTAATGCGGGGTCCCCATACGGGAGATCGCTGGGATAAGGGAGAAGTGTCTTAGACTGCAGTACACCTTTAAGCAAAGTAGAAAGTACCTCATGAACTCTCCTGGCCGAGTCGGGACTTCACTGCGGCTGGTGATTGGCAGAGCGCAGTAAGACTCTCCGACCACCGGCAACCAGGAAGAGGATCGTGGCGGAGACCGGAGCCGGTTACTGGAGGCCCTGTGGGAGTGGAGGAAGGTATGTACATCTTTATTTTTTTACTGCCGGCAGTATGGGGGACAATTTTTATACTCCGGAGTTCTCCTTTAAGTGTTCAACTAGTCCTCTGGCAGCACTGACAGCTCTTTCAATGCCTGGATTCCTCAATGCAGTATTAATAACCAGCTGCAAAGTGTGACCAATGCAGTGGATACTGGCCCATCCATGCTTCTCCTCCAGGATGTTTGCAGCAGCCACCATATTTGCAGCATTGTCATGCACAAGGGCAATAATTTTTTTTAGCTGGAATGTCACATTTTATTGCAACCTCCGCCAACCATTCTGCAAAGTATGCAAGTTGTGTGTCTCTCCTCCAGTGGCATGGTTGTGAAACAGATAGAAGTCTGTGGAAGCAGTGAAGAGGACACGGAGGGACAACATTTGGAGGAGGATATACTCAACTACGGAATAAGTCCAGACCTTTTTTGTTATTTTGCATATAAATCCATTTAGTCCATAATCGGTCAACTAATGAGTTTAACAAAAAAAAAATCTCACTGCCTCTTCTGTCTTGCCTGTGAAGGCAGGCTCCATTGTGAGTGTATGGAGTCATTTTCCTTCAATGAGGTGTGCACTTTTCCCAGCTCTATCTATCGATTGGTTGGGGTCTCAATACCCAGAACTCAACCCTTCAACACTTTTACAAATTAACATGAATTTTCGCATAAAGTATAGTTGTTAAACATTCCTGGTTTGAAATTCGCAATTTATTTTCGGTTTTAGTATGATGCTACTATGTGAGAAATAATTTTTTCTTTGTAACTAGGCATCTATGCTATGTATATATTTGTATATATAAGAATGCAAACAGTTATACATTTGTTTATCTTGTTCTCCTCCATGTGGATACTGAAATTGCAAACATCCTCAGTAGGTCAAATAAAGTCAAATATAAAGACATTAAGTGAAAAGCCAAATGCTAATAAATGAAATATTGATTTGTATTGCTACTACTGTGGTGGACCACCGGTGTATGGCAGGACCACTGGTGTAGCGGTGTACCGGAACCATGCGAATGGTATCTCCGCTATTCCAATGGCTAGTTAAGTAAAGGAGAGTCCACAACCAGTTATGGTTTAACAGAGGCTTTACTGAGACAGATGGTATTATCTTCACAGCTAGGCCAGATTCTCAGACAGGTGGCCAGGACCTCGCAGCTTGCTGGTACCAATTATACTTGTAAGAGACTCAATTATCTTGAGGCTTGACTATATGCAGGACTTGACTACTTGTAGTTAGGGATCAACCAATATTGATTTTTTTAGAGCCGATACGGATAACCTGTGAACTTTCAGGCCGATAGCCGATAACTTATACCGATATTCTGTGCATTAAAATTTTTGGGAAAAAGAAAATTTCTAAACAAATCTGCTGTTAAATGAACATGTTTATTGTTAAAGTTTAGCTTTTTTTGTAAATCTTTTTTTCAGTGGTAAATAAACATAAATAATAAAGACACATACCAGTCAGATTGCAGCAAAAAAAATGGTGATATGGTCAAATACAACAAATACACTGAGGACAAGCGGGGCTCTGTACACTGAGGACAAGCGGGGCTCTGTACACTGAGGACAAGCGGGGCTCTGTACACTGAGGACAAGCGGGGCTCTGTACACTGAGGACAAGCGGGGCTCTGTACACTGAGGACAAGCGGGGCTCTGTACACCGAGGACAAGCGGGGCTCTGTACACCGAGGACAAGCGGGGCTCTGTACACCGAGGACAAGCGGGGCTCTGTACACCGAGGACAAGCGGGGCTCTGTACACCGAGGACAAGCGGGGCCCTGTACAAGAGAGAGAGAGCAGGGCGGCGGGCGCACTGATCGGTGGCACAGCGTACTCCGACGTGGCGCTACTGCGCTTAGACGTGAGGTCACGTCACCCCCACGGTGACATGACCTCACATCCAAGTGCAACAGCGCCATGCCGGCGTTCAAAGCTCCTCTCCCAGGCAGTCACTGTGGTTCTACTGCGGTACAGGGCTACCGTGGCTGTGTGGGAGATGTAAAACAGCAACCAGCAGCACCGTTCTCCAGGCCCGGGTGTCGTGGGCAATTAAAAAATAATAATTTTGATTTAATGTGACAGGCGGCGGATAGCATGCCCTTTTCCCGGCCGGGCCTTCGGACGACAGCCGAATGGACCGGCCGGTCAGTCTGCCCCTGGATCCAACTGGGCTGGCACACAAGTGGCAGGGCAGACTTGGTCGGCACATGGAACTGACTGAAGCCACTCCTCCAGACAGCACTACTTCAGGGCTGGGACTTCAGCTCCTCTCCAGAAGTCGCATTATCGGCATGGTTAGATGTAGATACCGCTAACTTACAAAATTATGAATATCGGCCAATCCGATAATCGGTCGATCCCTACTTGTAGTGACAGCAGACATAGACTTTTGACTTACTGGAATGACTGTAGCTTTGCGGCCTTCCAGGTAGCTGGTCACTTGCACTGAGATCTCTGTTGTTAACTGTTCCTCAGCAAAGATCATAAGAAAAATTGTAATGGCCGCCCCTTTATATAATGGGGGGCTGGACTAAGGCCCATAGGTCAAGCTGCAGGTCATAGGTTAAGCTGGTGCTCTCTGGGAGAACATGTGACAACATATCATGTAACTGCATAACATAACGTGTTACAGATCCTTGAGACAACCTCTCACAGGTCCTCTGCTCTATCTATACATTAGGATCCTGTCTATACATTAAAGCAGTATACACAACATTCTGGAAACAGGGGGAGACCCTGCAGGGGAGCCCCCAGTTCACTGAAGGTCTCAACCTGACAGGGCTTAAAGGAGTACTCCGGTGCACACTTTTTTCATGATATCCCGTCCGAGCTGCAAAATAAAAGAAAACGCACTTTATCTTACCTGCCAACGAGCCCCCGGAGCTCCGGTACAGGTGTTCGGTCCCCCGGGCTGTATTCTTCTTACTTCCGGTTAGCCCGGCACGTCACACGGAGCTTCAGCCTATCACTGGCCGAGGCGGGACATCGCTGCGGCCAGTGATAGGCTGAAGCTCCGTGTGACGTGCCGGGCTAACCGGAAGTAAGAAGAATACAGCCCGGGGACCGAACACCTGTACCGGAGCTCCGGGGGCTCGTTGGCAGGTAAGATAAAGTGCGTTTTCTTTTATTTTGCAGCCCGGACGGGATAACATGAAAAAAGTGTGCACCGGAGTACTCCTTTAAGGGTAGTACAGGACCATGTTCTGTACTGGGACATTACACTACCAAGAAAAATATCTGTAAAGTTTTCCTGATTTGTTTCAAATGAACAGACTATGTATTATTCTTTTGGATTGCTACCCTTACGTGTGAACTTACATTTAAAGGGAATGTGATTTTTTTTTTTTTACTTATTATAGCCAAATGTGAGACATGATCTATTTTTTCCTAATCTGTATTTTTTTCTGATTGCACATTTTATTTATTTCTGTGCTTTCTGTACAGCATTCAGAGATTTGCTTTACAGCTCATGGACATAGAAAATAATAGGCTTGGGGGGGCTATTGACTTCTATGGGAGTTTTTTAGGCATGCCCTGTAACTTATACAGAGGTTATTGTGTATAGAGGGGGGGGAGTGGGGGGGGGGGGAGGCAGAGCTCTCACCAACACTTTTTGCGAATGGCCAGACCTGGCTTTTACTGGTGTCACACTTCACTGTTTTCCAGTCTGAGATGATAGTGAGTACACTACTGATAAGGGATGAAATGGAATGAAAAATAAAAAACATTAGAAATATCTCGTATAAAAACTTGATTTCAAGGGGTACTCCGCCCCTAGACACCTTATCCCCTATTCAAAGGATAGAAGGCAAGATGTCTGATCGCGGGAGTCCCGTTGCTGGGACCACATGCAATCTCCCTGCAGCACCCGGAGTTTGTTTAGAATGCCGGTTGTGGCATCGGAGGTTCATGACATCACGGTCACGCCCCCTTGTGACATCATGCCATTCCCCCTCAATGCAAGTCTATGGTACACCACGCCCCCTCCCATAGACTTGCATTGAGAGGTAGGGCGTGACGTCATGAGGGGGCAAGGCCCCACTAGTCATCAGGCACAAAGCGAAGTTCGCTCCATGCACGGCATGACTGCAGAGCCGCAACAGAGATCGCAGGGGGCCCCAGCAGCGGGATCCCCATGATCAGACATCTTCGCCCCTAGACATCTTATCCCCCATCCAGAGGATAGGGGATGAGTACCCTTTTTAGGCAAAAGATCATTTCTTTTTAACACATTTTTCTAATCAACAGACACATAACACATTACTTCTGTGTGCTTCACCCCATCTTTAAGGTTAGCTCCTAGATAACAGCAGCAACTACACATGTGAACTTTGCCATTTTCACAGAGAGTATATAAAGCTCCATAACATAAAAATACCTTTACCATTGCAAACGGCTGTAAAAAGATCCCATTGATCTAAGTGGTATTTTTTTTTTACAGTCCTTTATCATGTGTTTGCATACGTTTTCTTTGTAATCCGTTATTTTTGACGGCCAAAATAATCTTAAATTTAACTTTGAAGTCTATGGCAAACGGATGAACCTTTAATGTCATCCGTTTGCCCACCGGTTTATACTATCCATTATTACTTCTGAGCATGCTCAGAAGAGGTGAAATCAACAGACTCCTGCAGTGTTGTGGGACTATTACTACTCCCATCATGGAACAACTTGTTTCCATGATGGAAGTAGTAGTTCCCCCAGCTGCAAGAGTCTGCGGGTGGCTGGGAAGACTACATTAGTGCTTGTACTACTACCTTCTTCATGAAACAGAGTCTGTTCCATGATGGGGGTTGTAGTACAGGCGCTGAGGGATTGATCGCACAGGGTCTCACTTCTGAAACTCAATGCGATCAGAAGGTATAAAGCAGCAGAACGGGCGGCATGCTCCACTCTTCTGCGATGTATCGTGTGTTTCTACTTTCATTTTTAAATCTCCCGCCGAGAGCCCTGATTGGCCGGTACCAAGGAGCCATTCAGGGCTCCCATCGAGGTTTTTAAAATGAACATTGTGAGTGGCAGCAGGGGCCATATGTATATTAAAAGCACTGTGGGGGGCAAGCTATATATAACTATAATATATATATATATATATATATATATATATATATATATATAAATATCAACCCCCTGCAACATATTTATACATAGTGCTGTGGTGACATATGTATATAGATGCACTTGGGGGGCAGACACATAGCGTTATTTGCCCTCACAGCGCTTCTATATACATATGCAACTGGCCGGCTGCAGGCTCGATGCGCTGCTGATCGAATACTTTTCACATATAGCGCTGCGGTGGCATATTCTGACAAATGCACTGCGGGGAGCACTTTATAAATACGCTGTGGGGGGTATATGTTTATAAATGCGCCGGCGGAGGTCATATCTTTATTAATGCGCTGCGGAGGCATATTATAAATGCTCTGGGTGGCTAGATTTATAGGCTATATGTCTGCCCCCCCCCCCCCCAACGCTATATATCTTGCCCCCCACAGCCCTTTTAATATAGATATGTCCCCTGCTGCCACTCACAATGTTCATTTTAAAAACCTCGCCGGGAGCCCTGAATTGCTCCTCTGTACCGGCCATTCAGAGCTCCCGGCTGGGGGTTTAAAAATGAAAGTTAAAACACACGATACATCGCAGAAGAATGGAGCATGCTGCCCGCTCCCCTGCTTTATAACTTCTGATTGCATCGGGTCTCAGAAGTGAGACCCTGTGCGATCAATCCCTCAGCCCCTGTACTACAACCCCCATCATGGAACAGACTCTGTTCCATGAGAGGGTAGTAATAGAAGCACTAATATAGCCTCCCCAGTCACCTGCAGACTCCTGCAGCCAGGAACTACTACTCCCATCATGGAAACAAGTCTGTTCCATGATGGGAGTAGTAGTAGTCCTGGCTGTGGGAGTCTGTTGGTTTCTAACTTTTAATACTAACGGATGAAAAACTGATGAAAAAGGATGCCACAGAATGTAGTATGTTAGTATGTAGAATAGTAGTATGGTCCGTTTAGGAGGCAGTGACAGGAGAAAAGCGGGACGGAAGTAAATGGGCGTGTGAACGTAGCCTTAGTTCACATTTTAGTATAGTATAAAAAGCTTCTTCTAGAGATCATTCATGTGGGCCACATTTATACTCCATAATCCATTCTATATTTATTGCAAAAAGCGATTAAATGCTATCCAAGGAAGAAAACATAACCTTACCACTCTTGCTAGGCTGCCATCCAAACCTGTTTAGACACTGCCGAGCAATTGTAACACTTGCAAAAATGATTGAGAAACGAATTAGTAACTTTGCTTTTCTCTAATGGCTGCCTATATTTTTACAATAACTATAAGGATTATGTAGACAATGGACACTCAGTGACACAACAGTTTTTTTACTGTAGGAAATCCTTGGGGAGGACATTGATAAATGAGCAGGAAGAGTAAACTTTGCATGGTCATTGAACTGCCTCATAAGAGTTCAGTGACTTACCCTGCACCCAAGAGGACTGTGAGAAATTAGAACTGTATATATATTTGACGCATTAATTAATGTCTTTAACAGTAAAAGTAAAAGACTGCAGCATTTTTTCTGGTTGTCAGAACAGTGGAGCTTACATTTGTATTAGAAAGAACTTCAGACCACTGGGGTAGAGAAAACACAGACGCTATCTTTGTCTTGTTTACAAATCACAGTGTGCATGGGTTAATTTTTATAATTTAATTGCTTTCTTTTGTATGGCTAATTACATTTTTATTTTATTACTATAGTACAGTTACTTTCTGTTCCCAAAGAAAAAAAGGCTTTTCTCTTGTCAAGACAAAAGTTATATTGAAGACTAATACTTCACGAACGCATTCGGTCTGATCCAGATGCCAAAAGATCTTGAAAGGATTACAAATCTCCAAACATGTGTAAACAAGATTTGCACATTTTTTTTATCAGTTGCAATCCAGGGTATTGTCATGATCCTAAAAATGGATTTGAAGGGGGAGGTAGAATTTTAAGTTCAGCAGAACCCTATTATGCTAGGCTATGTTCACACTATGGAATGTCCACACGGAAAATGTCCATGCAGACATTCCGCAAACTGCTAGCGCCGGCATGCTAGGACCGACTATGCATTCTGTGCGAGGTCCACAGAAAGAATGAACGTGTGCAGACACAGAAAGCAAATTACTACCACAGCAAAAAAGAAAGAGCACTTTATAATGATAATAAATATCAATATCAGCATGTGCATGCCATTATAATGACCTAATGTGTACTCCTACACAAAATTAATAATTAAGAAATGAGATTGGAGACACTTGTTACAAGAATAAAATATATCATTTTATTGATGTATGTTAAAATGTTTTTAAAAGTATATATGTATACATAGGGAAAACAAACACTTCCACTGAGTGGAGAGTGAGTGGATGTCACTCCAATACAGACCCACATAAAGTTAGTGCAAAAGATCAAGGTGATTATCCATATTATACATGCTCTATATACAATGGGGACCATGGATTTTTCCCATCATCAATATACAATAAAGTTAGCACCTGGATACACATACATACCGAGTACACGGAACAGTGAATGAAATGAGGGTCTGCTGGAGTGACGCCAATCTTCCAGCAGACCCTCATTTCATTCACTGTTCCGTGTACTCTGTATGTATGTGTATCCAGGTGCTAACTTTATTGTATATTGATGATGGGAAAAATCCATGGTCCCCATTGTATATAGAGCATGTATAATATGGATAATCACCTTGATCTTTTGCACTAACTTTATGTGGGTCTGTATTGGAGTGACGTCCACTCACTCTCCACTCAGTGGAAGTGTTTGTTTTCCCTATGTATACATATATACTTTTAAAAACATTTTAACCTATATCAATAAAATTATATCTTTTATTCTTGTAACAAGTGTCTCCAATCTCATTTCTTAATTGTTAGACACAGAAAGCAGAATGTCAGTGCTGAAAACATCTGGCACGAAAATTCTGCTGTGTACAGGGGAATTTCCGTGTGTACATTCCAAGCAGAATTCCGCACAGAAATTCTGACATATGAACATGGCCTTAGGGAGGTAGTAAACTTTGGTCATTGTCTCACAGTACCCCCCTTGATCCTTCCATCTTGAACAGTTCAAACTACTAATAACAGAAAGAAATCTTTTTGTGTTTTGTAGTTGTCCTTTTTTGTGGTGTGATTTAATCAAGAATGTGAGCTGGCCTTGCTGTGTAATCTACAGTAGTTACTGTTTTGAAATCAGGCCTGCAAGTACTGTGGTGTTTTATAACCCCCTTACTGTGCCTTGTTGTCACTGCTTATTGGCAATCCCTTTTGAACAAAAATGTAACATCATCAGACTGGAATTCAATGAATTAGTCATCTGATTTCAATTTGCTGTTTTCTGAATGGAAAGGGACTTGGTTTTCCACTTTGTAGTTACAAAAGTGATGTATACATGTCATTCATAACACATTATTCAGTGAGGGACAGTTCACGTGTGTATTTTCTGCTGCGGATTTGCTGTAACAGATTTTGCTAACCATTGAAGTGAATAGGCAGAAAAATCTGCAGCACTAAATCTGTAGCAAAAATATGCAAGTTTAAACATACCCTTAAAGAGTACTAAATCATCAACTAAACTTTCGGGAGCTTGCATACATGCTGAGCACTCATACAGGCTGAGTACAGGGCAGGGATGGCAGTCTCCTCCTCTCTGGCTATACACGTGCCATACAGAGAGGAAGAACGTTGGAGTACAGAGCTGCTGTGCCCTGCAGGGATGCGCGCACAGCGCTCGCTCCCGTCTGTCTGACAGGCAGGGTGCTGCGCTTAGTATGCGATTTCCGACTCAGCCGCCAGGCCGGCGTGAGTCCGAAATTACTGAAACAGGGACTTCTAAAGAGAGCCCTAGTGTCCAAAATGTCAATCATAAAAACACATGAAAGGAATTAAATAAATAAAAAATAGAATCCAATGACAAAATTTATATATATATATATATTTATATATATATATATATATATATATATATATAACACTATAAAATATAAAAAAAAAACTTTTGATGAGGTACTCTTTAAACTTATTAATTCCATAATCCAAAGGTAAATAAAAATGCCCTAGTTTTAAGGGCAGTTTTACACACACACACATGGAAACATATCACCTCAGTTTTTCATGCAGTTTCTGAGCCAAAGCCAAAAGTGGATCCAAACAGAAAGTATTCCTTTTATTACTTATTACTTGAGACTCCGTAACTGGAGCTAAAGCTGATGTCCAGGGAAAATGATGAGATGCTTTGCATGTGTGTGTGTGTGTGTGTATATACATATATATTAGCAGAGTACCAGGTGTTGCCTAGTCTTCCTGCATAAACCTTGCAGCAATGATGCTCTTGTCAACCTCATATCCCATCCTTATATCCTGACCTCCTATCTGTCCTCATATTCCTTCCTCTACTCTATTCCCTGCACCTGCCTGCTGGACAAGTCAGCAGGATGTAAAAAAATCCCAGGCAAACCGCCACTTGCTTATCCCTGCTACGGTGATCCTGATGGGGAACAGGACCAAGAAAGCTTAAAAGAAGGTGGCAGAGACACCCCAGGACCCCAAGATGTCCAACCTGGATGCATATTTTACACGGTCCCAGCACCAGCACCCCGAGACCGCGCGCTCCCAAGTGCCGCTGGGCGCCATCTTGCCGCGGCCTTCACCGGAACCGCTGCCTCCTCCGGCCCGCGCTCCTACGGTGGTGAGCGAGTCCCCCCTTCCTCTGCCTCCTACCTCATGCAGGGGGGATACGCCGGAGCTGCCCGCTCCTCGGTCGGAGGCCTCACTTGCCCGGGACGGACTCCTTGCTGCCGCTATGCCCGAGAGGTCTCCTATCCAGGCTGCAGCGCAGCAACTCACCACGGAGGCACAAGCGGAGGATCTTGTGAGTCTACAAGTCCCTGCCTGCTCCCACAACGCTGCCCTGAGCCCGACCTGCCTCCCTCCCCCGGTGTCAGAGCCTGGAAGTAACGGGCAGGGTCCAGCCATCATCCCCGACCTGCTTACTGGGGAGTGCCCTCTTACCCCAGAGCCGTTGCTGCTGCAACCCCCCATGGGCCCCTCACCATCCCCCACTCCGGGTCCGGGCAGCATGTACAGAGACCCTGTGGAGGATATTGCCCCTGGACTCTCTCACGAACCCCTGGACATTCATATGGCCCTGAGACCCCCTCCTTCTCCTCAAGATCTACAGGGGTCGCCATCACCACACTGGTCGGCAGGGTCACCTTGGTCTGGGGTGGCCGCGGGGTCCCCCCTGGGATTGGGAAGCGCATCCCTCCATGACTGCTCTCCATCACCTCCTAGGGGGCTGGTGACAGGCCCCCTGCATCTGGGCTCTGCTCCCCCACGCATGTCTCCTCCTCCCTGCAGCCTGGACTCTATCCCACCCATCTTCCAACCAGGCGTCCAGTCTACTGATGCCCCCGCTCGGGACCAAGTCTTCCAAGCTCATGGTGTGGGGTCCTCTGGCATGCCATATACGCCTGTTCCATCCCCGCCTGTCACACTGGCTGACCTACAACTCCTTGTCCACTCACTTCCATCTAAGACGGATATTGCTGTGCTTGCCAAACAATTGGTGGACGAGTGTAAGCAGGAATTTGCCCAATTCCGTACAGAACTGACTCCGCAGCGGAGATCCTGGTATTTAGAGTAAACTGCCCAAGAGTCTACATCCTCCTCAGTCCAAGCCCTCCAAGCGATGGTCCACAGCTAGCCCGAGCAATTATTCTCCCTGCAACAACACATGGATGACATGGAGAACCGCAGCCGGCGGAACAATATCCGCGTCAGAGGCCTCCCTGAGGCGGTGTCTCCTTCTGAACTGTGGGACGCTCTCACTGTCATTTTCAACGATCTCCTTGATCGCCCACCAGATGCCTATATTGAAATGGATCGGGCTCACAGGGCCCTTCGACCACCTAGCATTACTGACCAGAACCCCAGGGACGTCATCTGTCGGATTCATTTTTATGCACTTAAGGAGGACATTCTACGCAGCGCTAGGCGCAGACAGCGGATCTCTTATAAGGAGGCTCCTATCCAATTGTACTCTGACCTATCCAGACACACACTGGCGCAACGCGCCACCCTCAAACCTCTCCTGAACGCCCTTAGGGAGAAAGGGATGCAGTATCGCTGGGGATTCCCCTTTTCCCTTAATGTCTGTCGTAATGGCAGGAGCTATTCTCTCCACTCCCCTGAGGACTTGCCCAGTTTCCTGCAGGACCTGGACCTGCCCGATGTTGTTCCACCCTCCTGGTCGGCTGTGTTGCCTTTCTCCAACAAACGCCCGCTGCCGACTTCCCCCTCCCCGCCTGCTAAATCCCCCAGAACTGGGGCATCTACTGGTGGACTTCCCCGTAGGGGTCCAAGACCCCCCCTGCCTCGAAGACCCGCTCATTCCGGGCCACTGCAGCGGCCACCACAGACTGGAACGGACTCCCCGCCCCGCTGAGAACTTTCTGTTGTCAACACTTGTGCTCCAATTGTGTGGTTTACTGATTGAACCCCTTCAGAAATGTTAGCCCACAGACGGCCCATTATATGCTGATATTGGGGTATTGCTGCCTGCCTGTTGCCTTTACGCCATGCGGCCCATATTCCTTGGCCTGTTGCCTTTTGGGGGATCTGTTTATATAGCCTATTCTCAGGGTTTGGGATGTAGTAGTTGTTGTTATTATTACTATTGCTGATGTGCCTATTTTGATAGATTACTTTTCCATCTGCTGCTTATTCTATCTTATCCATTGTCTACTCCTATTCTCTTCTGGTCTTGGCTGCCTCTCTCCCTACTCTTGGTCCTCCTCGTTCCCCTAGGACTTGTTCTACTGTGCCCTACCTCTTCTTGTACCATAGGCGGTGGCGGGGGCTTTCCTCCCGCCTCCTGTGTTAGTTTGATTGACCCTTACCCTCTAGTAGGTTGTGAGTCCGTGTGGACCTTGTTCATCGGTCTCCTATGTTGTTGGCTTTTTAGTCCCTTTTAGTCACTGCGGCAGTGGTTTCTCTCTGTCCTCTACTGCCTTTTGAGTTTTTAATTTCTTTGGCTCTTTATCTCTTATCTCTCTCTTCTTGTGTGTGTTGATTATCCTTACGTGTCTCCCTCTTATTACTCCCTCCTTTTTGTATTTGTCCTCCCGACCTTCCACCCATCTTGTACTGTCGCTACTGACTGTGGTTGAAACCGTAACTAATTTGTGCCTTTTCTTTCCCGTTATTCCCTTATGGCTGACCTTAAAGTAGCTTCCTATAACGCAAAAGGCCTGAACACGCCTGAGAAGCGCTCCCAAGTGCTCCATCACTTTCACAAGCAGAAGGTGCAGTTGGTGTGCTTCCAGGAGACCCATTTTAAGGTAGGACATGCCCCTTCCCTCCGACATCCCCATTATCCCACGTGGTTCTGTGCAGACAACCCCCAGTCTAGATCATGTGGTGCGGCGATAGCCATTCACAAATCCCTACCCCACCAGGTTCTGCATAGTGAGGTGGACCCAGACGCTAGGTACGTCCTCTTGTCACTACTGGTCAGTGGACATGAACTCACAATATTGAATGTTTATGCCCCTAATGTGAACCAAGTCCAGTTTTTCCTTACTCTACTTGACAGGGTTCTCCCTCTACTTAAGGGTACGGTGATCCTATGCGGGGATTTTAATCTGACCCTGGACCCCACGCTTGATAATTCTTCAGGTAAATCGTCTCTTTCCTACAATGCCATTAAGCGCTTGAAGAGGTCATTTGCTACGCTGCAATTGTGTGATACTTGGCGCTTGCTCCATCCTGCTGACAGGGACTACAGCTTTTTCTCTCCGTCTCATGGTACCTACAGCAGGATTGACTATATTATGTTGCAGCATAGTGCTTTGCCTTGGCTCGTATCATCCACCATCGGTAATATCCTCTGGTCGGATCATGCGGCTGTCATTTGCACACTGAGGCTTCCTGCCTTTGTTAGAGGGGAGTGGACTTGGCGTTTGAACGACTCTCTTCTGTTAGATCCTGTATGTGTTCCGGACACAACTAGGACTATTTCAGACTTTATCCTTAATCACGCTAATGACTCCACGTCCCCCTTGATAAAGTGGGAGGCTGCCAAATGTGTCCTCAGGGGTACCTTTATCATGCAAGGGTCCAGGCTCAAACGGGAAAGAGCTCAGGCTCTGAAAACGGCGCTTCAAAGGGTAGCCGATCTTGAATTGGCCCACAAACGCGCACTCTCTGCTACGATTCTTGGTGATCTCTTGTTAGCCCGACAAAATGCTCGGCGTCTACTGGACACATCCTCCAAGAGGGCCTTGCAACTCTGTAGGAGCAAATTTTATGAGTTTGGCAATAAGAGTGGGCGTATGTTATCCAAGGCTCTCAGAGAGCGGGTGTCTAGGTCCCATATCCTTTGCATTCAACAGAGCACAGGTAGGAAGGTCCACACCACTCCCGAGATAGCTGAGGCGTTTACTGCATTCTACTCCGATCTCTATAACCTCCCCCCCCCCCCCCCCCCCCCTTGTACTGCCGCGGGCTCTGGCTCTTTCCCCCTTTCGGATCTCCCCAGACTCTCCCATGACTTGGTGAGTGAACTGGATGCCCCGTTCTCCCGGGAACAAATCCTTGGAGTCATCTCATCCTTACCGGGGGGGGGGGAAGAGCCCGGGACCAGACGGATTTACGACGGGCTTTTATAAGAAGTTTGGGGACCTTCTGGTTCCTCTGCTGCTAGAGTCTTTTAACACGGTAGGTCTGAACGCTCCCTTCCCTGTCCAGTCCACACTGGCCCACGTCGCGGTCCTCCCTAATCCGGGCAAAGACCCAATGCTCTGTTCCAATTATAGGCCCATTTCCCTGCTGAATGAGGACCTTAAGATATTCTCCAAATTCATAGCCAATAGACTCAATGTTCACTTGCCACGATTCATTCATCCCGATCAAGTGGGCTTTGTGCCGGGGAGGGAGGCCCGCGACAACACCCTTAAAACGCTAGACATAATGCACCATGCACAGACCAATAATATCCCTCTCATGATCTTGTCGGTGGACGCCGAAAAGGCGTTTGACCGCATCTCCTGGTCATCCCTCCGCAATACTCTTACAGCTATCGGAATTGGCCCGCTCCTCACCAGCAAAATTCTCTCCCTTTACCAATCCCCCTCTGCCCGTCTGCGGATTATTGGCTCCCTTTCCCCCACCTTCTCCATCTCCAACGGCACGCGCCAGGGATGCCCCCTATCCCCCCTGTTGTATGTCCTTATCATGGAACACCTACTGGCTTCCATTCGCCGTAATCCGGACATCACAGGGATCAAAATAGGTGATATGGAATATAAATGTTCGGCCTTTGCCGATGATCTCCTGGTTTATGTCACCAACCCCCACATCTCACTTCCTTCCCTGATGTCTGTGCTGTCCGGATTTGGGGACTGGTCCAATTTCAAAATTAACGTAGCTAAATCAGAGGCATTGAATGTCTCCCTTCCCAGCTCCACGGTGGAACTGCTCAAACGAAATTTCCCATTCTCCTGGCCCACTCAGGGGATAACGTACCTGGGGATTGTGATCCCTCAGGACCTGACCCTCTTGTACCAGAAGAACTTCCTCACTCTTTTGTCCCACTTCTCCACCCATCTGGATAAATGGAGTACTAAGTCGGTGTCGTGGTTTGGTAGGGTGCATGCTCTTAAAATGTCCCTACTCCCCAAGCTGCTGTATATACTCCAGACGGTACCGATTGCCCTCCCTGTCTCTTATTGGCACATCCCTCATAAGAGGTGGGGTTCGTTTGTGTGGGCTGATAGGAGACTGCGCCTCAGTCGGCAGACACTATTCCGCCCTAAAGAGTTTGGCGGGGTCGGTCTTCCCGATTGTCATCTATATTATCTAGCGGCTGTACACGCCAGATTGCTTGATTTGTTACACAGCTCAGAATCTAAGCTCTGGGTACGCATAGCACATGACACCTCGCCTACTAAAATTTCTGGCCTGCCATGGTTGGGACACCCGCCCCCTACTTCTGCATGCCCCCTGTCTTTCACCATGTCACACACCTTCACAGCTCTGTCCAGATGTAACCCTCGGGACTCTCTTGTAGACCTGAAGGGCCCAATGCTGCCCATCACTGGCAACCCCAGGTTCCCACCTGGGCTTCACCCTGGTGGCCCGTTGGGCCGCCTAGGGCACATGCCCCTAAGATTCTCCCATGTTGTCTCCTCCACGGGTTTGAAACCTGAGGCGGAGCTAGGCTGGACCGCAGCTTCTCGGGGTGGTGACTCCTTTTTGTATCTTCAACTGCAGTATTTTTATACTTCAGTTAAGCACTCTATGGACTTGCATAGGGGGTTGACTACCTTCGAGAAGCTGTGCCTGTCCCCCCCCGGTGCCTCATGACGCCCTAGGCTTTTTGTATCGTTTGTTGCTGTCCACTCGCACTTCTTCCCTACCCTCCTTCTGTGCTACTTTGGAACAGGAGCTGGGGATCAGCCTTACCCCGGCCCAATGGTCCAAATGCTTTTTTCTCACTCATAAATCTATCATAGCGACAAAAGCCCAGGAAACAAATTATAAAATGCTTTCTCGTTGGTATCGGGTTCCATCACAGCTCCATCAATGGTACCCTCTGGTCCCGAACACTTGCTGGCGTTGTGGAAGTTCCCCAGGAACCATGGCCCATGTTTGGTGGGGATGCCCGGGCCTCTCATCCTTTTGGGCCTCGGTCATACGCACTATCCATGAGGTTACAAATGTCTCTGTGCCCAATTCCCCTGAGGCGGTGCTTCTCTTTAATTTCTCCGTGTCCGCTACCTCGTTCCGTAAATCCCTCCTCAGCCATATGCTACAAGCGGCCCGCACAGTCATTCCCCGTAGGTGGCGTTCCTCCATACCCCCCTCTTTGTGCGATTGGCTGGAGGAGATTGCTACCACCCAGCGTATGGAGGACTTGCTTGCCCTTACCCCGGAGGAATACGATAGATACTCCCAAACATGGCTGGAATGGCTCATGTTTCAGTCCTCTCCCCGATTTACTTCTCTTTTGGCCTCGTGTCCCCCTACGGCCCCATGATAGGTTGCTTCTACCCCCTCCCCTCCATTGGTTCCCCCCCTCTCACCCCTGTATTCCCCCCTTCCCCGGTCCCCCCTTCTGTTCTGCCCTTCCGTGTACGTCTCGTAGGTGTTGGTCTCTGTCTTCATACCCCTGTACTTCTCTAGTCTGTGTTGTCGAGTCGTCTTCCCCGGTCTGTTACGCTTTGGTCTCCCAGCCTGGCTTCTCTCTTTCTCCCTTTTCGCCTTACTTCTGGCTGGTTACTCCTTGCCCGCTGTTATGTTTATCCCGTTTGCCCCCTTCGGTGGGCTATTCTCCCCCTGCTGGTTTTATCACCTGTATTTATTCCTTCTCCTTATTTTTGACGGTGGATGACTCTCCATTCCTGATACCTTTCAATTCTGTTGATTCTCTACCGATTGCTGCACTTCCTGCTTGATACTTTAGACTCTGCTGCTATTTGATACCATTGATAGGAACGTGTTATTGCATTATCTGTCAGTTTCTTATGTACCTTCGCACAAAATGGTGCGCGTGTTGGTTTGTTATGTTTTTTATTGAAATAAAATAAAACATTGAATAAAAAAAAAAAAAAATCCCAGGCAACCTCTGCTGCCCAAGAGTAATGTGATCAGGAGATGTATTGAAAGACTTGCATGGGACTTCAGACCTAAAACCTCCACCCACAAAATTGGGGTGTGTTAGGGTTGATTTAAAGGAGAACTCCAGAACATAAAAATTGTCCTCCATACTGCCAGCAGTAAAAAAAAAAAAAAAAAAAGGAATAGATACATACCTTCCTTCACTCCCCCGGTGCCTCTGGTAACCCGCTCAGGTCTCCGCCGTGATCCTCTTCCTGGTTGCCTGTGGTCGGCGAGTCATACTGCACTCAGCCAATCACCGGCCGCAGCGAAGTCCTGACTCGGTTGGTGATAGGCTGAGCGGCAGTGTGAGAACGCTTCAAGACACACAATTTTTCACTACACCGGCACCTTCTGCCGGGGCCGAAAACGTCACACTGCCACTCAGCCTATCGCCGGCCGAAGGGGCTTCGCTGCGGCCGGTGATAGGCTCAGTGCAGTATGACTCGCCGACCACCAACAACCAGGAAGAGGATCGCGGCGGAGACCAGAGCGGGTTACCGGAGGCATCGGGGGAGCGAAGGAAGGTATGTATCTCAATTTTTTTTACTTTAACTCTACTAGTGTTGACTTTAATGTTTTGTTGATATAGAGATAAGGCTGGGTACACATCACGTTTTTAGCTGTACGGGACCGTATGTAATGCATTTCAATGGGCCGACTGGAGTCAAACGCTGACTCCGGTTGGCTCATTTTTACCCCATATATGTTCTCTAACCGGATATGTTCTCTAACCGGACCCAAAACCTTTGTATACCATGGTTTTCGGTCCGGTCAGAAAACCAGATATGGGACAAAAATGAGCTGACCGGAGTCAGCATTTGACTCTGGTCGGCTCATTGAAATGCATCACATACAGGCCGGGTCCGGCTGGGATACAGGAGCGCCTGATTTGCTAAATTGCCATATTGCTAAAAACGTGGTGTGAACCGGCCCTAACAGGTGTACCAAGTTTCCACAGAATAACTTCATGGATTTGGAAGGTATACTGAAACACACATATGTTTTATGTAGAAAAAGAATAATCATTTTGTTTGTTTGTTTACAAAATAAAGGGGTATTTGTTTGGCAGCAAGAATAAGATTATGTTTTTCTAAAGTTGGGGTTAAAAAGTAGACAAAAAATTACAAGAACATTTACTAAGGTTTTTAACTCTGATTAAAACGTAAAGGAAAAAGTCATCAGAAAACGATCTGTAAAAGTATTTTATGTACTATTGGAGCACTGATAGGTTGAGTCGGAGGCAGGTAGGGACCCTCTGCCTGTCCTATGAGCTTATCAGGGCATCACGAGGCCCCAGTCAGTTTCCATGAGCTAAATGGCATTTATTTAACATATTTAGATGGTACAATCAACTTTAATTGCATAGTATACAGGGTTAAGGTTGGACTTCACCCTGATCAGGATCCAGCTAAGCTTCTGAGCCACTTCATAGACTTGGAGCGGGTGTAGGGTGTACAGTAAGTGCTGCATCCATAAGGTGTTAATACTACAATACAGGTTTAAAGGCTGTTGTCAGATTACTATATTTACCCACAGTTATGCACTCACTTCAGTGTGAATTGTCTTTAACCACTGCTTCTTCCCAGTAAAACATTTTTCACCTTTCTAATTACAACTATCCACTGTGGTCAGCTTGTTTGTTTTTCAATCTGTCTGGACAGTGACTCTGGGTGATGTCCCAACGGAAGATCTGCACTGATATTCATGCTGGCTTGAGGTTTCAGATTATATTTATATTGGGAAAAGCCCACACACTGTGGTTTTGAACACTGAAGCACATGTGGAAATTGGCATCATTTCGCAAGTACACATTATATAATTGGTACAGATGTAGGCAATAGATTATAGAATATTCATTGCATAATCATGGCAAGCAAAATAGCAAATTATTTAACAGTAAAAGACTGAGTCTTGGATTTGAGTTTATTAACCTTTTAATTTAGTTCTAACACTTTGGCCCAGATTTTCCAAGGCTGTTGTGCCACAAATTATGCTTCAAATTAATCGGAATTATGGCACACAGGAAACTGAAACTGTGCTTAACCTGACAATATAGTGTTATGGCCTAAAGTAGGTCATAATATATGACAGCCATTTTTATCAGCCTAAACCACTTAAAGAAGTCTTGCTTATCTGAAGGTTGTGTTGCGTTCCCACATACCAGTCAACTCGTGGCTGAAATCATGCTGCCTTATGTTCACCAATGGCCACCCAATGTTGCCAGGATTATTGCATGTCGGAAAGTGGCTACGTTTCTTCCATTTTCGAATTAGACGGTATTACTAAATTCTCCCATTGTGCCTCTGATCACAAGCTTCCTCACTTATGGATTCCAAAATTGTTGGAAACGCTGTGTGCATTCCCTGTATGTATTCTAGAGCTATTGCAACCTTATTGTACTAACTTACAATTTTGGTTGTAAAGGGGTGGGATAAATAAGCCATCAAAGAAAGTCAGTCATAGTCACAGGCTGCCGTACTAGGCAGACAGGAGGCCATCAGCTGGCCTGCTGCCATGGCAACCAACAGATCCTGTGATCGCATTGCAGGATCGCCATTGGTGGACCGGGGGAGCCCCCATAGATGCCGTGATCAGGACTAATCACAGCATCTATGGGGTTAATGCAGCAGAGACCTGCGCAATCCCGGCCTTGGCAGCTGCGGTGGGACCCCGGCAGTGATTGACTGCCCCGGCGAACTCTTGCAGCGCATTGCGCTGTAAAGGAGATCGCTATGACATATGCATACATCCAGTTGAGCTAACTAGATAGCAACTTGGACATATGCATACGTCCTAGGGTGGGAAGGAGTTAATTGGGAAAATGGCTTTTATTGTAAAATACAAAAAAGTACTAGTACAAAAAAATTAATATTATATAAAGGTATCTGGACTGTTAGTCTTTATTCCTCTACCAGCTGTTTATGCACTGATGGGCTTTCCTGGTACTTGGCCAGTTGCACAACCATTCTATACTTTTCCGAGGTTCCTGTGAAAGTGCATGTCAGAAGGCTGCAAACTGTTAGGCTAGGTTCACACTACGGAATTTCCACCTGCAATTCCGCTTTGAAATGTCGCCAGAAGTTATCGGCTATCAGCCTTAACCTCCACAGAATATCGGTATCGGCCCTAAAAAAAACGATATCTGTCGATCCCTATTTAAAATGTACAGTAAATCATATATACCTGCACTTCATATTGATATTTTATTCAGAGTTAAAACACAGTATTGGATTAATTTGCTTTATAAAGTGACACTCTGACTAGCCAAACTTAATATTGTGTAGGTCCCCCTCATTCTGGCAAACAGCTCCGATCTAGCATGTGCTTCACATGACAGGCCACTTTTTTTCCATTGCTCCATGTACAAATCTGATACTTATGTATTTTTTGCAGGTGCTTTCAGCAGTGGAAAAAGTCCAGTATACACACTCTGACACAGTCTGTGTCTATTCAGTTATAAACAGAAAGCTGTTATGCACTGTTTTTTGCCATCTTTCTACCATAGCCAGGCTTGGATGTTCATGCCCCTGTTGTCAGTTTACTATTTGTCCTAAGTTGAGCCACTTTTGGTAGGTACTTACATCCTATGAGACCTGCCATTTTAGGGTGCATTCACACCACATTTTGGGTATAAGGCAGCCGAATCCAGAGGGGGGATTTAAAAACTGTCCACTGCTGTATCTCCTCCAGATCCGTGCAGCACCCCTTTCATTTGAATGACGCAGACAGAGTCAGATAATGACACCGATTGGCTAATTTTTTAACTGTATGCCAAACTAAAAACTATGGTATACTATGGTTTTCCATCAAGCAACAAAACTTGATAGGGTCCAAAAATCACCTTCTGACTCCATCTGGCTCATTGAAATTTATAGGGTATGGTGCAGGTCTGGCAAGGATACAACAAAAGTACCTACCAAAAATGGTTGAGTTTAGGACAAATAGTAAACTGACAACAGGGGCATGAACATCTAAGCCAGGTTATGGTGGAAAGATGGCAGAAAACACAGTGCATCACAGCTTTCTGTATTTAGCACTGAAATGACGCAGACTGCGTCAGAGTGTGTAGACATCACTTCCAAAGCGGCTGAAGATATTTCGTTTGATGAAACTTTATATGTCAACTGAAAATAATAGGATAGTTAAATGAACCCTAAACTACCACGATTCATGAGGGTCAGGGTTTTTGAGGGTCAAGACCCATGCAAGTCTATGGGTCTTCCAGTACCTTACTCTACAATCTCCGCTCTGCATCTCCCGGTATGTCCAGTCCAGCATTCAAGTCAAGCCCCACAAGCCATGACCCTCTCTCAAGTCACAGACCTTCTATTTTTGGCCCTTGGCTCAAGGCCAAAAACAAAATTTTACACACATCACAGGTCCTTTTAACCATAATCTCTTCATTACAGCTCAGCCCCACCTTTTCCACAAACTGTGAATCTCTGGGTGAACATGTCGGTCTGGCTTTCAAGCCACACCCCTTCAAGCCACACCTGAGGTTGGGATATGAGGACTGGAAATGAGGTTGGAATATGATAACTGGATATGAGGACAAGAGGGTCATTATTGCTTTTCCTCTTTTACAACCTCTTTAACAAACTCCATTATTGGATCGCAGTGACTCACTCACAGCCAGTCTTCAGGCTTTCCTGATGGAATTCTGAAGTGTTTAAAAGAACCTGCACGAGCTTCTTCCGCTGAAACAGCCTTGATGAGCCTTTCTCAGGGTAACTCCTCTGTGGGCGAATATGCCATCTGATTCTGTACTCTGGCTTCAGAGTTATCCTGGAATAATGAAGCTCTTTCAAAAGAGGACTTTCTAGCCATATTAAAGATGTCCTTGCTGCCTGGGAGTTGCCATCTACCTTAAATGATCTTATACAGCTGGCCTCCCAGATTGATATCAGTTTCTCTGAGTGACGTGAGGAACAGAGAAAATCTGGACTGTACCATGCTATACTCCACAGAACCAATATCAATGCAGGTCGGAGTCTTGCATAAGGAGAACTTGTCCTTCTATGTACTTCCTCACTGTACCTCTCCTCTCCTGCTTGGCCTTCCTTGGTTGCAACTCCATAAGAGTTCTTGCGGTTGATGAGCAAGTACGGAACTTTTTCACCATCTGGCAGAAGACACGTTCTTTTCTTTTGCATGCTATGTGTCGAATGAAGTCTCAAGCGGCCAAGAAAACACGTTCCCCTCTCGAGTTCTCTCCTGGTGACAAAGTCTGGTTGTCTGCCAAGTATATCTGCTTCAGAGTACCCAGTTATAAACTGGGCCCTCGCTATCCTGGTCCCTATAAAATCAAGAAACGTTTAAATCCTGTGGCCTATTCTCTCCATCTACCGTCCTCTCTCTGGATCCCAAATTCCTTCCATGTCTCCCTATTGAAACATGTCATCCTCAACCGCTTCTCTAAAAAAGACATTTAACCTACTCCCATCTCTGGTACCTCTGATGTTTATGTTGTTAAACAGATTTTGGACTCCAAGTTTATCAGAGGAAAACGCTTTTATCTTGTGGATTGGGAAGGATTCGGTCCGGAGGAGAGATCTTGGGAGCCTGAAGAAAATATCCTGGACCGTGAGCTACTCAGTAAATTTCTGAACCGCAAAAGGAGGGGGAGACCAAAGGAGGGGGTACTGGTCACTTTCCCTGGCCGTGAGCGCACTGTCCCCCTCTCCCCTGCTGCTGGCGGGGCTGGGATTCGCATCGTGGGACAGGCCCACATGGGAATCCCAGCCCGTCACTTACCACGCTCATCTGCTGCTTCATCCTCTGCCTCTCAGTTCCGACGTACGCATCTCCGACGGCGCGCGTATGCCGGAGCTTTGAAATTTAAAGGGCCAGTACGCCCATAATTATGTGAAACACCTGACACTATTCTATAAGTCTCTGCACTTCCCACTCTTTCCTGCTGGATCTTCAGTGCCATTTGCCTGAGCTAGCTGTGTGGTCAAGTCATATCGGGGGTAGCGACCTTGGTGTCGCCTGCTGCAGCAAATGCATCCTGCCTTGTGGCAGGCTCTGGTGAAGACCAGCTGCACCTTAGACTCCGCTCCCCGATATGGCCCGTGTCATCAGCCACTCAGGTCAGTGGATCCACATACAGCATCGCTACAACTTGCATATTATCTTCACTCATGTTCTCATGATGTGAGAGTCTATTCCCATGTGAGTGCCTTGCTCTGCTAGCAGAGAACATGTGCATGCAAGAGGGTCTAGATGCAGAGTGGATGTCCACTTTGCTGTTTCCTCGCTTAACCTGACTTACAGGTGTTCGTGTCGATTACGGTCTTTATCTGCCTCATAATTTATATATGATCAGTTTGATTCAATTCCTGTCTGCCATCTTCATCTTTTATTTGTGCCATCATCAGTTCCATCATCATACGGTTTCTGTTCTCTAATCATGAGTAGATCTTCTTGGTTATTTTTTAACCTGTATGCTTCAATACGTATTTTTTGTTTGTTTTTAATTTTGTGTTTTAATGTTTTTTTGTAATTGGTTGTTATACAGTTCAGCCTAATTGTAAGTTCTGGAGGTATCTGAGTATAGGGAGCCACTGTTGGGACTCTAATGACTGCTTTAAAGGTGTACTCCGGTGAAAACCTTTTTTCTTTTAAATCAACTGGTGGCAGAAAGTTAAACATATTTGTAAATTACTTCTATTAAAAAATCTTAATCCTTCCTGTACTTATTAGCTGCTGAATACTACAGAGGAAATTATTTTCTTTTTGAAATGCTCTCTGATGATAGTTCTCTCTGCTGACATTATTATAATAATAACGCTTTATTTATTATAGTCCTTAGTGGGATTTGAACCCAAGTACCCAACACTGCTAGGCAGTAGTGCTAACCACTGAGCCACCATGCTGCCCTTAGCACACATCTGCTATGCATGGTTGCTAAAATGGACAGAGATGTCAGCATAGAGCACTGTGCTAGTGATTTCATCAGTGTTCCAAAAAGAAAGGAATTTCCTCTGTAGCATTCAGCAGCTAATAAGTACTGGAAGGATTAAGATTTTTTAATAGAAGTAATTTACAAATATGTTTAACTTTCTGCCACCAGTTGATTTAAAAGAAAAAAGGTTTTCACCGGAGTACCCCTTTAAGTCCATTTCTGCTGCCTTAGGATCAGTCAGTGTCATTGCACTTATATTACACCTCTACAACACTTCTATACAGATGGAGTTTGATAACAATGATTCATATAATTGAAATAAAGACAGATTAGATCATCCACACCAGACATTGGGGAAAATTTAGGAATCATTTTACCATGCTTTTTTTGGCATTTTTCTTTGGCGCAGTGATATTTGCTGCTTTTCGTTCAGGAGGATTTTCTAAGTCATGTCAGTTGATATCATGCAGTGGTCAGAAATGTATGATGTGCAACTTTTCAGTTTGTCGTAACTCTTAGTGCAGTTGCTATAACTTTTTTTTTTTTTTTTTTTTTTTTTTTCTGGCCAGTTTTTTTTTGTGTTTTTGCCTTTTGAGTGGGAATTGCATTTTTTTTTTTTGCCAACATTTTTTTTTACCATTTGTTGGGGAATGTATATTTTTAGAACAACATTTTTATAAACCAGGACCAATTTATGTGGGCGTTGCAGGGACCTACAAATGTAGCCGACAATAATAAAAATCTATAAAAGGGCAATTTAATTGTAAAAATAATATACTTTTTATAATAAATGTTGTTAAAATGTTTATTAGTAATGTATTTTAATAATGTGTTTAAGTATGTGTGTGTTTTTTTTTTATTTTTTAAACTTTTTTTCTTTCTTTTTTAAATTTACATTCTTTTTTTTAGTACTACTACTCCCAGCATGGAACAGACTGTTTCATGATGGGAGTAGTAGTACCTGTATTAATAGACAGATCGCCCCGGGTGTCACTCCTGATTCTACTGCATAGATGCGGAGCGGCTTTATCCTGCGCTCGCATCTCTGCTCTGTACTTCGGGCCGGCCAGTGATGTGAATAGAAATCCACATCACTGATTCATATTTTCCGCCCAGAATGGTGATTGGCCGGATGGTGGCAGCCAGTCACTACTCTCAGCAGGAAATATGAATTAGTGATGTGAATTTATGTTCACATCACTGGCCGCCCAGAGTATAGTGTATATACTGAGGGCAGGAGAAAGCCATTCTGCATCTCAGAAGGATTAAGGATGATCGCAGCGGGTGTCAGGAGTGACACCCACTGTGATCTGTCTTTAACTGCAGGTACTACTGCTCCCAACATGGAACACACTCTGCTCCATGCTGGGAGCTGTAGTACCTACATTAATAGACATATTGCAACAGGTGTCAATACTGACACCTGTTGAGATTTGTCTGCCAGGTCAGGGTGCCCGTCATCCGCTCCAGCATCTTCCTCATAGCAGCTGCCCAGGTTCCTCTCCCTCCCTCCTCCGAGTGTGCTCTATGTAGCAGATATGATTAAAAGAGACTGTGCCCCCATGGAGGCCTGGCAGGTGGGATCTCCTCCGCCTACTTATTCGCTGCTGCCCACGGCTCTCTGGGGACCACTTCTGACACCTGTCGCAATCTGTCTTTTAATGAAGGTACTACAGCTCCCAGCATGGAGCAGAGCGTGCTCCATGTTGGGAGGAATAGTACCTGCAGTTAAGGACAGATCACAGTGGGTGTCACTCCTGACATTCGCTGGCTGCGATCGTCCTGTACAATGTATAGATGCGTGCGGCATGGCAGCTCTTTTCCACTCCCACTGTAGTATGGTCTATAGTATATGCCGTATATATACCTATTTTTTATATTTCCCGCAGATAGTTGTGATTAGCTGGAACCATCTGTCCAATCACAGCTCTCTGTGGGAAATATGAATCTGTGATGTGAAGAACTTCACATCACAGAACATAGTGCAGGGGAGCGGAGAAGAGCGGCAGTGCTGCCCGCTTCTATACATTTATATAGGAGGATCGCAAAGGGTGTCAGAAGTGGCAACCGGGGCGATCTGTCTATTAGTACAGGTACTACTACTCCCATCCTGAAACAGTCTGTTTCATGCTGGGAGAAGTAGTACTACCTAAAAAAAAAATTTAAATTAAAGAAAATATGTGAAAAAAGTTAAAAACACACACACTTTATTAAATACATTATTAAAATACATCACAAATAAAAAGTTTTACAAAATGTATTTAAAAAAATACTGCATATTATTTTTACATTTAAATGGCCTCTACATTTTTATTGTCTGCTACATTTTTAGTTCCCTTTTTTAGTTCCCTACCCGTCCACATAAAATGATCCCTGTATCAAAAAAAAAAAAAATAAATGTTGTTAAAAAAGTATATGTTTCATTTAAATACAATTTTCACCTTCCCTACTGTATCTTTTTTTTTTTTTAAAGGTACTCTACAAAGTTTTATTAAAAAAGGTATCTCCATCCCTTTTTTTGGAAGTCCAAAAAAGAATAAAAACCACCTGCAAAAAATGCCAAAGTTAAATCCTACATGGCGTTTTTCTTGGCATTTTTTTTAGACATCTATGGGAGAAAAATGCCACGATTTCTGTGAAAAAAACACCATAGGATCAACATGCTGCGATTTTGAGCTTAAAAATGCCAAAAGGATTAAAAACAATGTTAAACTGAAAAACGCAAAGTGGATATGGCATTTTGCGTTTTTCCATTGACTTGCAGCTAACATCTGTCCGCAGCATTTTTTCACTGAAATAGATGCCATGGGGCCGTTTTGGCATTTTTGGGGGAAAAACTCACAAAAATACCCAAGTGGAAACTTAGCCTTAATGAATTCCCTTCATTGTCTTCTGTACTTATCTCAGAGCTATACTTATGCCTGAGCTTGCACACAACACTGCACATGAAAACAAAAAAGCTTTAGAGTGTTTAGAATTGCTGATCCCTCTTTGCATATTCCTGAAAAATAGCATATATATATATATATATATATATATATATATATATATATATATATATAAATATATAAACACACAGTCATAGGCGTAAATGTTGACACCCCTGAAATTTTTCTAGAAAATGAAGTATTTCTCACAGAAAATGATTGCGGTAGCACATGATTTGCTATACACATGTTTATTCCCTTTGTATGTATTGGAACTAAACCAAAAAAGGAGGAAAAAAGCAAATTGGACATAATGTCACACCAAACTCCAAAAATGGGCTGGACAATATTATTGGCACCCTTTCAAAATTGTGGAAAAATAAGCTTGTTTCAAGCATGTGATGCTCTGTTAAACTCACCTGGGGCAAGTAACAGGTATGGGCAATATAAAAATCAACCTGAAAGCAGATAAAAGGAGAGAAGTTCACTTAGTCTTTGCATTGGGTGTGCCACACTAAGCATGGACAACAGAAAGAGGAGAAGAGAACCGTCTGAGGACTAGAGAACCAAAATTGTGGAAAAATATCAACAATCTCAAGGTTACAAGTCCACCTCCAGAGATCTAGATTTGCCTTTGTCCACAGTGCGCAACATTATCAAGAAGTTTGCAACCCATGACACTGTAGCTAATCTCCCTGGGCGTGGATGGGGGAGAAAAATTGATGAAAGGCAAGATAGTTTGGATGGTGGATAAGCAGCCCCAAACAAGTTCCAAAGATATTCAAGCTGTCCTGCAGGCTCAGGGAGCATCAGTGTCAGCACGATCTATCTGTCAACATTTAAATGAAATGAAACGCTATGGCAGGAGACCCAGGAGGACCCCACTGCTGAAACAGAGACATAAAAAAGCAAGACTACATTTTGCCAAAATGAACTTGAGTAAGCCAAAATCCTTCTGGGAAAATGTCTTGTGGATGGATGAGACCAAGATAGAGCTTTTTGGTAAAGCACTTCATTTTACTGTTTACCGAAAACTGAATTAGGCCTACAAAGTAAAGAACAGAGTACCTACAGTGAAATATGGTGGAGGTTCAATTATGTTTTGGGGTTGTTTTGCTGCCCCTGACACTGGGTGCCTTGAATGTGTGCAAGGCATTATGAAATCTGAGGATTACCAATGGATTTTGGGTTGCACTCTACAGCCCAGTGTCAGAAAGCTGAGTTTGCATCCAAAATTTTGGGTCTTCCAGCAAGACAATGACCCCAAACATACATCAAGAAGCACCCAGAAATGGATGGCAACAAAGCGCTGGAGAGTCCAGATCTAAATCCCATTGAACACCTGTGGAGAGATCTTAAAATTGCTGATGGTAAAATGCGCCCTTCCAATAAGAGACCTGGAGCAGTTTGCAAAGAAATAGTGGTCCAGCATTCCGACTGAGAGGTGCAAGAAGCTTATGTCCAATACACACAAATGGAATATACAGGTGTATAGCAAAACATGTGTTACTGCAATCCTTTTCTGTGAGAAATACTACATTTTCTAGAAAAATTTCAGGGGTTCCAACATTTACGGCCATGACTGTGTATGTATGTGTATATATATATATATATATATATATATATATATATATATATATATATATATAATATAATTTTATATATGCACACATTCAGAAGTTAAATCAAGCTTATTGTAAGGTTTATTATGCACATAATAAAGAATAAAAAAAAGTGAAATAAATTTTTTATATAGCATATGTATAATCTTTATCCCTAACTGACCCCCCAATGGTTGATTTAGAAAGTCTCTAGGGAAAATGAACTTGTCAGTTATGCCAAACACATGTAAAAGATGAGGCACATTACACCAGCACTTGGAATTCTGTAGAAATTCTGTAGACCTTTGGTTTAATGTCAGTGTATGCTGGATTTAACTTCTTTCAGAATGACTGAAGTCTCAAATGATTTATGTTTTACCTAGCATGTTATATTATGTACACTTAGCAGCCATACCACGGTTTTCAGTCTACCTACAAAACCAGATACAGTGCAAAAATGAGCCGACCACTATCTTACTCCAATCGGTGCATTTAATGAATGAGATGCAGTGCCAGGTCCGGCAGGGATGCAGTAGAGGCTGGTTTTCAAACTTCGGCGACTTTATCAGCTAAATGTGGTGTGAATGTGCCCTCACTAATGAAATGGCTTCAGTATGTCTCCAGTATTTAACAGTATTGCTTTTAGCATTGTATGTATTTTTATGTACAGTACGTACTCCCGTGGAAAACTTTTTTTTTTTTTTTTAAATCAACTGGTGCCACAAAGTTAAACAGATTTGTAAATGACTTCTGTTAAAAAATCTTAATCCTTCCAGTACTTTTTAGGGTCTGTATACTACAGAGGAAATGCTTTTCTTTTTGGATTTCTCTGATGTCACAACCACAGTGCTCTCTGCTGACCTCTGCTGTCCATTTTTGGAACTGTCCAGAGCAGGAGAAAATCCCCATAGGAAACATATTCTGCTCTGGACAGTTCTTAAAATGGACAGAGATGTCAGCAGAGAGAACTGTGGTCATGCCATCAGAGAAATCCAAAAAGAAAACCATTTCCTCTGTAGTATACAGCCCATAAAATGTATTGGCACCAGTTGATTTAAAAAAAAAAAAAAAGTTTTCCACGGGAGTACCCCTTTAATGGGCTAGCTTCTTTGCAGAAAGATAACCCGTGAAAAACAAATGAAATATACATGGAATACTGATAATAAATAGATGTAATGCAGATCAAATTGCCACATACATTACTATTAGCTAAATGGTGCTTGTGTTATGTGACCTACATAAGAATACTCTTGTTTTCATTCAGAACCTAAAAGACAGTACATGACAAGTCTTGCTTTCACCTAAAAAGTGTATACACTTGTATTCAGTGTAGGCAATGTCCTGTGAGCTAAACAGCTTGGACTCTAGACTAAGACACTGTAAAGAGATATATAGAGGGGTACACACCAGAGAGATTTATCTAGATGCTGCTTATGTACTTTGATCACAGAGTATGGTTTCTGCATGAACAAATATGTTCCTATTTACTATCAGCAAATGTATATATTTAAAACATAATGACTGAATCACCTTCTTGTTCCCCCACCTATCCCTGTCCCTGCTTGATTGACAGTTATCTGGAAGCCCGGGTTCCAAATCTTATTCCTGCACTGTGCATACAAATTGTGTGCACCTGTGAGATTTGGAAACAGGGCTCAATTCCCAGCTTACTGTCAATCAAATAGGGAGGTGGAGCTAGGAGGTATTCCAGCCCTCAGCCCTTTTTAAGGGGTATTCCCAGAAAAAACATCTTATCCCCTATCCAAAGGACAGGGGATAAGATGTCTGATTGCGGGGACCCCACTGCTGGGACCCCCACCCCCCCCCCACCCCCCGCAATCTCCCTGCAGCACCCGCATTCTATACGGGGCTGCATCTCCAGTTTCGGAAACCTCAAAGGTTTCCTCCGGGTTTCCGGTACTGGATACGTGACGTAACTCCACGCCCCCTAGTGATGTCACGTCACGCTCCCTTCATTCATGTCTATGGGAGAGGGAGTGACGGCCATTACGCTCCCTCCCATAGACATGAATGAAGGACATGACGTCACAAGGGGCGTGGCGGTACGTCACGTCTCCAGTTCCGGAAACCTGGAGGTTTACGAAACTGGAGAGAGAGCCCCTCATTGAATGCTGGTGCCAGCGGCGTCCCCCCGTTATGAGACATTTTATCCCCTAGCAATGTTTTTGCACGGAATACCCCTTTAATGTTATGGATTCCCAGACAGAAAGGTACTGTGTGTCTCCTTGCCCTAACAGTTTTAGCAGATTAGACTGTGTATTTCATCTGACAGATTCCCTTTAAGAGTCGCACATAAAGGATATGCTGCGTATTTTACCCTGCAGGAAATCCGCCAGGCATTGGAAAATACACAGAGTATTGTGCTACGGGCAAACATAGGGCTCCCCCACCGCAGCCCTGTGTGCACAGTAAGGTTTGGAGTTGGGCCCAGTGCGCTGGCATGACTGTGATGCATGGGCCCACCTCCAAACCTCACTGCACATATAAGGCTACCGCAATGAAGCCTTGTGGGTCTGCCTGTAGCAAAATACGCTGCAGATTTTCTGCTGCCTGGCGGATTTTCTGCAGCGTGAAATATGCTACATTTACGTTACATGTGACCCTACCCTAAGGGTACATTTACATGTACAGGATCTGCTGAATATTTGTTGCTGCAGATAACAACTGCAAATTTCAATGTAAGCTAAATTAGTCAACAAGCATCAAATATACAGCAGATCCTGTGAACCTACCCTTAAGCTTTATTCAAATAAAACCTGAAGACTTTTTTGGACATTTTCATTTTTGGTTATTATCTAATTTAATCCACAAGCTCCTCACATTGGTTCCTAGTACACATCATATATTTCTGAGGAGATGTTTACACGTGTTTCACAGGCAGACTTCATAAATATGCATGACAAACTATTTTAAAGCTTTATAAGCATCTCCTCTATGATATAACATGCAGCATTATGGAAGAACATCTGGTTTAGGATATTAACATAGTTTCAAGCCCTTAAAACCTGCCTATTTGACAAATGATGAAAAACAGTCTAGTTTTTGCTATCCAAATATGTTGATTCACCATTGAGAGGAAGGCAATAGTCAAACACAATTATATGATCCTTAAATATAGTACTCTTGCTCGTATGAGATTTCCGGCAAAGACATTACAAGCAGAGCTTAATTTCTTTGCATTTCCTATACCGAAGTGGGATGAGATCAGAAATCTTTTCCTGTTTTTGTTTTTTTATTTTTAGTAAATATGCCTAACCACACAGGACGGATCACAATGTGGTGTAAATACTGTGGTTTACAATTGGTTACTTTGGTAGTCTAACCGAGTATTTTGCAGTTGTAACCACACTTTAGATTTAAGCGGATGAGCATCCATAGATAAATTCAGTTATATTTTTTTACAAACATATTTTTTTTCTTGTACGCTTCTTGAAAATTGCCTGTTTTTATGTTAAACATATTAAACATTTTTGATCTAATAAAGCTGTTATATATCTACCGTATTTTTCGCCGTATAAGACTCACTTTTTCTTCCCCAAAACTGGGGGGAAAAAGTCGGTGCGTCTTATACGGCGAATACACCCCATCGCGGCAGTCCCTGCGGCCATCAACGGCCGGGACCCGCGGCTAATACAGGACATCACCGATCGCGGTGATGCCCTGTATTAACCCTTCAGACGCGGCGATCAAAGCTGACCGCTGCATCTGAAGGGAAAGTGACACTAACCCGGCTGTTCAGTCGGGCTGTTCGGGACCGCCGCGATTTCACCGCGGCGGTCCCGAACAGCCCGACTGAATAGCCGGGTTAGTGCTTAAATAGTGCAGCTAAAAATTGGGTGCGTCTTATACGCCGGTGCGTCCTATAGGGCGAAAAATACGGTATCTATCATTCTATGTAGAACCTTTAACAAGTAAAAGATAACTATAGAAATAAATAAATAAACAAATGACACATCCGCTATAGGCAGCATACAATACAACATCTGTTAGCAATAATTTTCTCCGATAGTTCAGTATAGATCACAGGGCAAGGCTATCTTGTTATTATTCCTTCTGCTATGGTATTATTTCTTCCCTATAGTTACTAGGAGTATTTATTATATTTTATACTCAAAGCCTTGATACCTTATCTTATCAGTCTTGATAGCATGATACGTGTTGACAGCATCTGTAGTATCTGATAGACAAACATTTAAGGCTCCTTGCACTTTTCTGGTTGCCCCAATCGGGTAGGAGTGTTCCCACACCCTGATAATGCTCACCTTTTATACCCCCATTACTTTATACCCCCATACAATTAAAGTGCAAATAAAGTTTCCCTTCATTAATAGTGCCTCTTTCCTTTTATGCCCCCATACATTAGTGTTTCCCTTTGTGCCCATGTACAGTTGAAGTCCTTTTTTTGTGGCCCCATACAGTAGGTAGGTAGTCCCCTATTAGGGCCTTCCTTAGTAAGCTGGTACATCCAGAAAAAGTTTCCCCTTGTATGCTGGTATCCTCTGTAAGTACTTTCCTCCATATAGAGTTTCCCCCACTAGGTTGTTTGCCCTGTAGGTAGGACACCATGTAAGTAGTTTGCCTCCCCTGTATGAAGGACCCCTATGAAGGTAATATGCCTCCTTATGTAGGTAGTTCACCCCAGTAGGTAGGAATCTCATGATGATAGTTTGCGCCTCATATATGTAGGATCCCCCTAAAGGTAGTTTGCTCCCACACCCCCTCATAGGCAGGACCCCCTGAAGGTGGCTTGCCCCCAGATGGTAAGTCCCCTGTGAACAAGAATTAAAAAAGCACACCTTCTCAGATTCTCTGCATTCATTACTGCCTTCTGTTCCGGCTTCTATGTCACAGGTATCTTCTTTCTGAGGCCACTAGAGAACACGCGTCTCTACCCTCGAGATGCATACGATTATGTCACTCATTGTGTGCATTTTTAAAAGAAGTGTTGCTGCGTGTGGCTGTATCATGCCTGCAGTCTAAAAGAGACCAAAGCTTAGGATGGACTAGGACATATGTGGCGATAAGCGAATAAGTGACATGTCCTATTCCACACAAAAACACATTGATAGGCATGGTTAGGATTAGCCCAATTGGGCTAACTGCATCCATATGACAAAATATGTGGCAAAAATATTAAAATTTGTGGCAGAAGGTGTATAACTTGATTTCTATTGAATGTATAGGGAGCGCTAGGAAGGCTCTGGTTCTCCCCTCCTTGCTGCTGGCCACTTCTCCACTGTGCTGCCTGTGTCCAAAAATGAAATGCCCTTACATCCTTTATTTTTTATCATTTAAGGCATAGTTAAACATCATATTCTCTATCATATTCTCTGTCAAAAGGATAGGGGAAAGGATGTCTGATTGCTGGGGTTCAGTCTCTGGGACCCCGTGATCTCCGGCGTGGCACCCTAAACAATGAATTCCGCCCCGTGCTTGATGATGGGCTACCACAACTATCACGCCCCCTATCCCATAGACATGAATGAAGGGGCATGGTACATGATGTGGCATTACGAACATGGAAGTTCCAAAACTTCAGTGTTCAGAACGCCATAGTGCCGGCTCTGAGATTTCTGGGGGTCGCTTGAATTTCCATACACCAGAAGTGGTGTCTCTCCCTAAGAGGAATACTTTTCCCTTTTACAAGGAGGAATCTTATTAATGTTACTGACCAAATCCTGTATACTGAGATCAATATTACCAAAAATACCAGTATACGAGGAATATTATCACCATACATATTACCATCATACTGTTACTGACCAAATTCTGTATACTGAATATCTGTATACCATATAAGTTATTAGTTATATCTAGGAACTCACATAAGACATATTTTCTGATTGGCGCCGTCTTCTTTCCTTTTTTCTCTCTGTCCTAATCAGACTGTCATGATGACTTCCAGCGAAAACTTATCTCTTTGGCATCTGTTGAACAAACATGTTAGACTCTGCATTTTTCAGTGCCCTCTACACAATCTCCCTATCTATAGGACCCAAACTGTTATAATGCCCCCCTTGGTGTCTGCACAGAAAAAGTAGGTGGGTAGGTAGGAAGTTAGCAAGTTAGGTAGGTCGCTTTGTAGCTAACTAGGTAATAAGGTAGCCAGGTAGGAAGCTAGCTAGCTACATAGGTAGGTTGCCAGGTAGGTAGCTACCTAGGTAGGATATTACCTAGCTAGGTAGGTAGAATACTAGGCAGGTAGTTGGGAGGACAGATAGCCAGGTAGCTAGCATGGTAAGTAGACAGCCGGGTGGGTAGGTAGACAGCCGTGTGGGTAGCTAGCTATCTCGGTAGACAGGCAGTTAAATAGGTAGGCACTCAGGTGGGTAGTTGGGTAGATAGCCAGTTTGGTAGGTAGGGAGGTAGGTAGGTAGGTAGGCTTCCAGTTAGGTAAGTAGATAGGTAGGGAGGGAGCCAGGTGAGTAGGCAGGTAGCCAGCCATGTGGGTAGCTAGCTATCTCTGTAGACACAGTTAGGAGGGTGGGTGGGTTAGGTAGACAGCCAGTTAGATAGGTAGGCATCCAGGTGGGTAGTTAGGTAGGTAGCCAGTTTGGTAGGTAGGGAGTTAGGTGAGTAAGTAGGCAGCCAGTTGAGTAGGTAGGTAGGCTGCTAGTAAGGTAGGTAGTTAGGTAGAGAGGGAGCCAGGTAATTAGGCAGGTAGGCAGCAACCCCTCTTCGTTAGGTATATAGACAGCCAGATAGTTAGATAAATAGGTAGAGAGGGAGCCAGGTGGGTACTAGACAGCCAGTTAAATAGGTAGGGAGGGAGACAGGTAAGTAGGCAATCAGGTAGGTAGGGTGCAAGCCAGGTGAGTAGGTGGGTAGGTAGATAGACATGGAGGGGGCCAGTTGAATAGGCAAGAAGGTAGCCAGGTCCGCTTAAGCAGCCCCCCAACCACCACCGCTTTATGCCTGGCATAATAAAAAAATATCAAAAAATAGGTACTCCCCTAGTCCCGCGCAGTTCAGCATGGTCACGTCCATCCGCTTACACCAAGCCACGTCCTATCTTCTCCGCAGGCGCCAATGAGTGACGTCATCGTCGCCTGCACCGGGGCAGAGTTCACGGCCTACTTGATTGACAGGCAGCTTTCAACTGTATGCACGTGGGTGTATACAGTTAGAAAGCAGCACTCGCCCATCTGAGGATCGGGGTCCTGCAGCTCCATCCGCACCTATGTTAATACGGCCCTGCATCCAGAGATGCTCCTGACAAAGGGAAGAATTGCTTTAACCAGTTAAATATATTTAATAGCATTGAATAAAGAGACAATTCTTCATACTAATGCACCCAAATGACCAATAAAATTTTATTGCTCAGAATATAGGCTGTCAAATTATAATCTCAAATTTTTTTTTGTGTGTATTTTTTCGGATGTTGATTTATTTTCATCACAACTTCCTGTAACACCATGGACCTGATGCTGTTGAGTAAAGACAGAACATTACACCGAGGTCAAGGAAATTGGAAATTCTAAAACATGTACTTCACAAAATACCAGGATGCTATCCTGATCGAATCTGAGATTAATAAGGAGTCTTAACAACAGTCTGAAGCCACCAAAGATATTTTTTTTATTAATTACAAATAAATATTGTTGGTATATTATAGCATGTGTCCCAGTGCATGTAGTAAGCTGAGTAGATGCTGGTGTTCTTTGTCAGGCTGATGGTGGTTGTAGCAGTGCTAGGCTGCTGGCAGCTTCTGATGGACCTCTAAACCTTGTATTACAGGTAGTTCTAGTGCTGGGCGGTATGACCAAAAATGCATATCACGGTATTTTTGTAAGTTATGGCAGTTCCATGGTATTTAACAGATTGAGATGCCGGCCTCCTGCGCTTTAAATAAATGAGATGCCAGCTGCTGTGCTTTAAATGAATGAGATGCCGGTGTGAGGTTGCAAAATTCCACCTCACACCGGCCGTGGCGCTGGAAATGATTAAGTTGCGAGCCGAAAGCTGTCAGCTCCTCCTGCAAGCGCTAAAAGCCAGGTAAGACATTTTGGGGCCCCTTACACATCTCAAAGTCTGGTCCCCCTATGGCTGGCCCGTCCTAATTTTTATTTTATTTTCTTGGTGTATATTTCTAATTAGAATATAGCAGAGTGAAGTGCATAAAAACAATGTGCCACACAGTGTTTTACTACACTGCTATGATACACGCGATATGTGATTTTTATATATATATATACACACAGGGATGTGGAATTCCTATCGCCCGACGCCCGGGACAAGCAGTTCCGGGTGCCGGGCAGGTGAATTTGTCCTGCCCTTAGCCCGGCTTCGGGCAAGCAGGGCCGGACCTGACAAGCGCGGCGGCGCTCTGCAGACTGTATGGAGCGGGTTCCCGACTCCTGCCCGCTCCATACTCTGCAGCCCCCGGCTGTAAAAACCTGTGGCATCCGAAGCAGAGCAGGGGAGATCAGAAACTTTGTATTTGTCTTCTCTCCCCTGCTCTGCAGACGTCCGGGGTGATGAGGGGGCGTGGCTTGTTGCTCCCCATGCAGACCTGCGTCCTCTGCCTTCACTCCCCCCAGCTGCAGCTGAGGGGAGGAGGCACGTCTGCACGGGGAGACTGCATGCGGCGCTCTGCAGTCTGTATGGAGCGGGCTCCGGACTCCTGCCCACTCCATACTCTGCAGCCCCCGGCTGTTCTCAGTAGCCGGGGGCCGCCGCTAATAGCCAGCATGCGGCGATCGCCACGGCTGGCTATTAACCCTTTAGATCGTCTAAAGGGACATGTGAATGCTCCCTGGTGGGCTAGTGGGGTGGATCGCCCCCCCGCAGCGTGATCGCAGGGGGGCGATCCACTATGGAGGTAGCCGGAGGACTTACCTCTGCTTCCTCCAGTCCCAGCTCTGTCATTGATAGAGCCTGGCTGGACCAGGCTCTATCAATGGATTACAGAGCACACAGATTAATAGAGTTCAATAGAACTCTATTCATCTGTATGAGGAATCTAATGATTCCTCATATAAGTGTAATAAAGTGTTAAAAAAAAAAAAGTTTTAATAAAAGTTTGAAAGACACATTAACCCAGTGGTCTTCAATCTGTGGCCCTCCAGATGATACAAAACTACAATTCCCAGCATGCCAGGACAACCGTTGGCTGTCCGGGCATGCTAGGAGTTGTAGTTTTGCAACATCTGGAGGGCCACAGTTTGAATACGACTGCATTAACCCCTTCCATGTTAAAAGTTCAAATCACCCCCTTTTCCTATATAAAAACATCTAAACATAATAAAAATAAACATATTTGGTATCGCTTCGTGCGTAATTGTACAACCTATTAAAATATAACATTATGTATCCCGTACGGTAAATGTAAAAAAAATACCAAACCACAGAATTGCAATTTTTATAATATCCCAGAAAAAAAAGTTAAAAAGGGATTAAAAAGTCAGATCAATACCAAAATGGTACCGATACAAAAAACAGATTATGGCACAAAAAATGAGCCCTCATACAGCCTGGTATGTGGAAAAAAATTAAGCTACAGGGGTTAGTAAAGTTCAGAATTAGTAAAACAGGACGTAAACGATTCAAATCTGGTATTACTGTAATCAGGCGCCTAGTTAGCTCAACCACAAGATAAATGGCGTAGAAAAGAAAATCACCAAATCTGCAAAATTATCTTTTACTATTTCAATTTCACTTCCCTAAATATATATATATATATATATATATATATATATATATATATATATATATATATTATTATTATTTTTTTTTTTTTTTTGGTTCAGTGAATATGTTATTGAAAAATTAAAAGGTATCCTTATAGTAGGTAGTTATGGCTATTATAGGGCGAGGAGGAAAAAATGAGAGCATAAAAGCGAAAATTGGCCCAACAAGTGGATCGTCATGAGGGACAAGTAGATTTTGCTCCATTTTAGTCCCATGGACAAGTAGTTTTTTATAAAATTTCCACACCCATGAGATATATATATATATATATATATATATATATATATATATATATGCGATTATAATTACATAAAGTGACTCACAGTTAACGTTGTCATTAAGTGAATCACAGGGGGAGTTTTCTCTTACCTGAGTTTTTTTTTTTTTTTTCCTTTTATTCACATTACTTGGCCCTGGCCATCATAAAGACTTCTCCCAGCCAAGACTCATCTCCACAGAACCTGCTAGAGCTGCAAGACTAACATTTTATCCTCGCTTCTTCAGCACAATGCCTTCCTCTTTACAAACTCCTCATGAATATCTCCATACAGTAATAGTGTCCGCTTTGTTCCACTTATGTAGTTGTAGGTCCCCATATTGAGTTATAAGCCCCTTCTGTGCCCCCATAGTTGTAGGCACCCTCTCTGTGCTCCCTGTAGTTGTAGGCCCTATCTGTGCCCCCATAGTTGTATCCCCCTCTGTACCCCCATAGTTGTAGGCCCCATCTTTACCCCCATAGTTGTAGGCCCCATCTTTACCCCCATAGTTGTAGGCCACATCTGTGCTGCCATAGTTGTAGCACCTCTCTATACCCCCATAGTTGTAGGTCCCATCTGTGCCCCCATAGTTGTAACCCCTCTCTGTGCTCCCATAGTTGGAGTCCCCTCTGTACCCCCATAGTTGTAGGCCCCATTTGTACCCCCATTTCTGTTTGCCATCTCTGTGCTCCCATAGTGGCATGCCATCTCTGTGCCCCCATAGTTGTAGCCCCCACTTTTCTCCCTTACTTTTGGCCCCCCTCTGTGCCCCCATAGTGGTAGGCCACCTCTGTTCCCCCATAGATATAGGCCCCCATACAGACCGTGCTCTTCTGTCCCTCCAGTATGGGGTCGGGTGGAACAGGGGGAGCAGAGGAGCACAGAGGCTGACCAAGCCATATAAGTTACCCTCCTGGGGCCGGCCAGCGTTCTCTCCGCTACTCCTCCGGCTTACACGGTCCAAGAAGGCTCTGGCCGGCACCGCTCTCTGGACCCGTGCCGCACGTTAGTGTTTACGTCACTTGTAACTGACGTGACTGCGCAAGGCATGTTCGCTATACTACCTCCTGACAGCCACTATTTCCTTAAAGTGGCAGACCCAGCGGAAATATGGGTTCTGTGTGACTGTACAGAAAACCAACAACTGTACAGTCGTAGTGTATGTCAATTATGGAGTTTATTCTTCATTCTTTAGGTAAACGCCGTTGGCCCGGGCATCAGCCCCAGTGTAGGGCCAAGCTGCCAGGCCCCCTTAGGCCCCAAGCCCCTTACTGTTGTACTGGTTGTACCCCCCTGATGGCGGCCCTGACACTCTGTATATACTGTCTGTATGTATGTGCTGTTTGCATTTGTGTATGCACTGTCTAGGTCTGTATATACAGTTTGTCTGCCTTTAAAGCTGTGATCTCCAACAGCCAGGTCGGAGGGTGGGTGGGTAGGTAGACACAGTTAAATAGGTAGGCAGTCAGGTGGGTAGGTAGGTAGACAGCCAGTTTGGTAGGTAGGTAGGAACTCAGGTGAGTAGGTAGGCAGCATGGTGAGTAGGTAGATAGACAGTCATGTAGGTAGGCAGCCAGGTGGGTAGGTAAATAGACAGCCAGTTAGTTAGGTAGGTAGGTAGGTAGGGAGCCAGGTGATTAGGCAGCCAAGTGGTTAGGTAAATAGACAGACAGATAGGTACGTAGGAAGGGAGGGAGCCAGGTGAGTAGGCAGGTAGGCAGCCAGGTGGGTAATAGACAGACAGTAAGGTAGATAGGTAGGGAAGGAGCCAGGTGAGTAGGCAAACAGGTGGGTGGGTAGGTAGGATGCAAGCAAGGTGAGTAGGCAGGTAGGCAGCCAGGTGGGTAGGTAGGGAGGGGGCCAGGTGACTAGGCAAGAAGGTAGCCAGGTCCCCTTAAGCAGCCCCCCACCACCGCTTTATGCCTGGCATAATCAAAAATAACACAAATAGATTCTCACCACGCAGTTCAGCATGGTCACGTCATCCGCTTTCATGCATTCTCTCTTCTCCTCAGGCACCGATGAGTGATGTCATTGGCGCCGGCATCGGGGCAGAGTTCATAGCTTGCTTGACTGACAAGCAGCTTTCAACTGTGTGCGTACGGGCGTATACAGTTGAAAGTAGCGCTCACTCGTCTGGGGATCTGGGACAAGTATCCAGGATCCCCATAAGGGAACGAGCGCAGGCAAAAAAAAAATAATTTTGTCCGGCTGGGCCTATTTTAACCTAGTGAAACAAAAGACAGACAGCGCTCCATAGTGTGATACCGTTGTTGCACAAAAGGGCAACTCAGGTGGATAACATGCTTACCGCAATGGGTTGCACTAACCAAGTGCAACAATGGATCAAGGCGTAGAATAATAGAGATGAGGGGTCAGCAGCCACTCCACGTCTCGTCAGGTACAAATATGATAAAAACAGAACTCCAAGGTTTGGACGGGATACAAAGGCGCTCGACAGCCAGGTAGTAGGACCAAACGTTCATTCACCTATAATGCAACGCGTTTTACAGCACAGCTGCTTCATCAGGCATGGTTAGGTGAGTTCACAACACACTATATATAGACCTGTTACATTAAAGGGGTATTCCAGGCAAAAACTTTTTTTATATATATCAACTGGCTCCAGAAAGTTAAACAGATTTGTAAATTATGAATTCGGGTAGAAAACAGACATGGTACACATCTACAATCTTCTATAATGATCTGATTGCTTCTCAGCATAATATAAAAAACTAACAGTTTTGTAAATTACTTCTATTAAAAAATCTTAATCCTTTCAATAGTTATTAGCTTCTGAAGTTTTCTGTCTAACTGCTCAATGATGATGTCACGTCCCGGAAGCTGTGCATGCTGGGAGAATATCCCCATAGGAACTGCACAGCTCCCGGGACGTGAGTCATCAGAAAGCAGTTAGACAGAAAAAAACAACTCCACTTCAGAAGCTAATAACTATCGCAAGGATTAAGATTTTTTAATCAAAGTAATTTACAAATCTGTTTAACTTTCCAGAGCCAGTTGATATATAAAAAAAGTTTTGGCCTGGAATACCCCTTTAACCCTTTCAGGGCATATGCGCACTTGAAGAACATATAATATTTATCCAAGATATGAACAAAGATTGTAAAAAAAAAAAAAAAAAAAAAATATATATATATATATATATATATATATATATATATTATTATCATAAAATATTAATTTAAAAATTAAATGAAAGAATGGAATAACCGCAAAAAACAAAAAAGCAGGAGAGGGAAAAAAATTGGTATTCTCCGCTGGGAACCTATCACAAACATTGTAGATAAATTCAGTAAAAATTGCTGACAAAGTGATATTTTCTTGTGTAGCCAACCAAATGACTAGAACCCTCATATATATATAGAAGGATTAGATAAAAAATATAAAGTGGATTTTTATGAAGGGGATTTTATATAATCATACATGAAAATAATAATAATAATTATGGCTGGAAAAATAATAATAATACAAATAAATGAACAATAATGAGAAAAATAAAATATGGAAAAATGAAAAAATGTATATATTATAATAAAATATATATATATAGTTTTTTTAAAATATTTTAATCTTTGCCCATATCTTGGATAAATATATGTTCTTCAAATGCGCATATGCCCTGAAAGGGTTAATGTAACAGGTGTTTATATAGTGTGTTGTGAACTCACCTAACCATGCCTGATGAAGCAGCTGTGCTGTGAAACGCATTGCATTTTGGGCAAATAAACATTTGGTCTTACTACCTGGCTGTCGAGCGCCTTTGTATCCCATCTACACCTTGGAGTTCTGTTTTTGTCATATTTATTTTAACCTAGTGGACTGGAGCTGCAGCTCCATCCACCCCTATGTTAATCTGGCCCTGCAAAAAATATATAAATACCAATGACACAGATAACAAACCCCCACTATAGGAGAGGGGATCTAATCACCCCTATGTACTCCCAGGGCATAGGTAAATGGACTGTGTTGTCTGCATAAGCAGCAGCAAACTACAACTACAGATACCAAAGACAGGCTGTGGCAGACACAAGTAGGAAAAAATAGTGACAATCTTTATAGTTTAAAAACAAACCACATATTTAAAATACATATATAAAATGAAAGGAATGGCAGCTGAAATTTTTTTTTCCAGCTGCCATTCCTTTCATTTTATATATGTATTATAAATCTGTGGTTTGTTTTTAAAACAATAAATATTGTCACAATTTTTTGCTACTTTTGTCTGCCACAGCTTTTCTTTGGTATCGTTAGTTGTAATTCGGCCCTGCCCATAGACAATGAACATCTCCAGACCCTATTCTTTGTATAGGGCAGGTTTGTAAGCATGCTCTGGGACCTGTTTAGAGGACATTCTACAGTGCAGGGATGCTGAGCTCCTGTTAGCTTTTCTATCTAATGCTGTCACCTTTCACTGTAATGCTGATCACATTGTAGCAGTCTTCTCCTTGTCATCACACACATCTCCTCTTAAATGTAGGCTTAGTGGTTAGATTGAGAATGGCAAATATAGATATTAAAAAGGAAAATAAGAAAAAATGGAAAATTAGGAAAAAATAAACATTTTCAAAAATATGTTCAACAAAACAACTCGATATAAACAATAGGTCACATTCCCTTTATTAGGGCTTTGGTGATTTTATGCTTTTTCAAGTGTATTATGATGTGTGTAATCAAGGACTCATTGATGTCAATGGAAGGTCCTGACTTATTTTCTGCTTCAATAATTGGCACATTGATTCTTGCAGAAAATGATCCTCATGAGGACTTTTCATTGACATCAACAGGGCTTTGATTCCACAAGTATTCCAGGCAGAATTTTCAGATGGTTTTTGATTAAAGAAATTCAACAACATAATTCTGACATAGACTTTGGCATTCTTGAAACCTCTCCTCGCCCAAAAATGTATGGGTACATCCTGGGGGCTGGGTAATTGTGTTTGGATGCAGGATCCTGACATGATTCCGCTCTGCACCAAATGGCCCCCAGGGGCCACAACTAATAGCCTGCAGGAGCGATTGCTGCTTCGTGGCTATTCATTCTTAAGATCTCCAAATTCAATTGCAGGATCTAAATATGTTAAAATTTTATGTTCTTGTCCTTTTGTGAAGCTGGTCCTCCGCAGCAATCTCTGGGTCCCAATCAGATCATATGACAGCTGGAGGATTCCTAACTTCCTCCAGCTTCTGCAGACTGGGGAAGCAAAGCACTGATAAAACTGAAAAAATTTGATGGCATAGCATTGAACAGTGTTTGCAATCGATTGCATTTAATAGTTCCTTATAGGCACTAAAAAACTGTGAATTAAAGTATTAATATATGTAAATAAGCCCTGCCCCTTATAAAAGTTTAAATCACCCTCTTTTCCCATTTTTCAAATTCACGAATGTAGACAAAAACAAACAAACATGTGGTATCGCCATGTGCAGAAATGTCTGAACTATCAAAATATAACGTTAATGAAATAGCACAGTAAATGTAATTAACAATGGTACAGATAAAAACTACAAATCATGGGACAAAAACTTTGAGCCTTGTATACAAATAAAAAGTTTTTGGGGGTCAAATGAGAACAATTTAACCATACTAATCTTCTTTCAAAATGTAATAATTTTTATTAAAGTAGTAAAGTAAAACAAAACCTGTATAAATGGAGTAACCTTGTGATTGTATTGACCTCCAGAATAAATATAACATGTCATTTCAACTGTAAAGTGCACTGCATCAAAATGAAACCCCCAAGAGTTGCAAAATAGCTTTTTTGGTCCTGCAAAAACATGCAAATTTTTGCTTGTTTTAGGTATGTAATTATGCTGGCATTTTTCCTACTGTATATTGTTTTATACATGTACAGAATTACACCACCAAAAGTTTATTTTTTCTGGGGTTTTTGTTACTCTTATCTCCGTTGATATTGGTCATAGGGCTGCCTCGTTATTTCTTGCTGGCATCAACCTTCTTAGTTTTATCATTTATTAATAATGTATTTATGTTCAAACTACAAAGGTGTGAAAAACAAAATGTGTTTTCCAAGTTGAGCTTGTGACAGATCGTCTTCAGATGTAAGAAATCTAATTAACAGGCTTGGTTCATCCTACAACAAATAAGATACACACAAGTTTGATTGACTTCAAAAGGCTGGAATGTTTCCAGTTGACACTGATCAGTGTTATGGCATAACGTTGAACAGTGTTTGTAATAGTCCCCTATAGGGACAAAACATTTCTGTAGTCCCTCAAGTTACAATATTAGTTTTAGGATGGCCATTGCATGTTGAAATCATTGTATCTTGAGACCATAACTCTATGGAAAAATAGTTAATCGTTCCAATTTGTCAGCCAAATATAAGTAATAAACAAAGATTGGAGAAAAATGACAAGATGGTTAATACAGATAAAGCCAGTCCTTTCATATGAAAGTCAGAAATAGCTGCTAAAAGGTATAAATCACTTTATACATAGGAGGGTGGGGTGTTCACTTTTGCACGACAAATAAACAAACCCTCATATGACCCTCTAATTGGAAAATGGAAAGATTTATAACTATTAAAAGGCAAGGAAAAAACTAAAATACAAAAATAGGAAACCACTGCATCTTCAGAGGATTAAGAAAACCAATGAATGACAACTAGTAAGATCGAACACTTCAGCACAGACGGAAAACATTTAGACATTGTAAACAGCTACAGCTACCTAGGATCAGTGCACATCCATAAAAAAATCTTAGGTTGAGTAGTCAAAAAATATGCAGAAGTGCTGTAGAGAAAGTAGCTATTCAGAACCTGGACATAATCAGCATATGCCGAGATGTGTGCTTAAATATTAAGCTATGGTGTTCCCATTGGCCACATATTGGTGTAAAGGTTAGTCAGTGAAGAAACAGGAGAGGAAGAAAGAAGATGCTGAATTATGATGCTGATGAAGACTACTGAGGATACCCTAGACTGCTCTTCATTTGGTGATAGAAAAGATCAAACGAAATATGTTGTTGTAGTACAAAGAACAAGCAGTATCCTGCATTCACCACAAGACTTAAAAGCCTGTCAACTCCGCTTCACGTCCTCCACCAGATTCGGCTAATGACTTCCTGCAGAGCGCTCTGCAGGAAGTTGTTAGCCGAATCTGGTGGAGGACGTGAAGCGGAGTTGGCAGGCTTAAGCCTTGTGGCGAGTGCGGGATACTGCTTGTTCTTTGTACTAGAATACTGTAGTGACTTGAATATTTTTCTGGTTCCCAGCACCGCTGGAGCCGCTGACCCAGGACTTTCGTCTCCCTAAGTGTGCTAGTAACAAGGGTTGAAGAATTTCTTCAGTGCTGAGAGAAGTAGTGCCACTTTATCTGTATTTCTGCCTATTGATCAAATATGTTGTTGAATGTTCAGGTGACCAAGCTTTGACTTTTTATTTTTATTTTGGACAAATGACAAGAGATGGATTGTTAGAGAAAGACATCATGCTAGAAAAAAAATGAGGGAAATCACAAAAAAGGAAGAAATGCCATTCAGTGGCATAACAGCTATTGCATAAAAGCTATTAATGCTCAATAATCTATCCTCAGACAGAACACACTTCAGGAACACTATCCATAACGTTATCTTTTTTTTTTTTTTATCAACTGGTGCCAGAAAGTTAAACAGATTTGTAAATTACTTCTATAAAAAAAATCTTAATCCTTCCAGTACTTTTTAGGGGCTATATACTACAGAGGAAATGCTTATCTTTTTAGATTTCTCTGATGTCACGACCACAGTGCTCTCTGCTGACCTCTGCTGTCCATTTTAGGAACTGTCCAGAGCAGCATATGTTTGCTATGGGGATTTTCTCCTGCTCTGGACAGTACCTAATATGGACAGCAGAGGTCAGCAGAGAGCACTGTGGTCATGACATCAGAGAAATCTAAAAATATAAGCATTTCCTCTGTAGTATATAACCCCTAAAAAGTATTGGAAGGATTAAGATTTTTTAATAGAAGTAATTTACGAATCTGATTAACTTTCTGGCACCAGTTAATTTTGAAAAAAAAAAAAAAAGGTTTTCCACGGAGTACCCCTTTAAATAAAAAAATTTAAAAACCTCTACTTACCTCCAGCCATTCCTCCAGTACCTCAGATATCGCTGCCCTTGCCTCTAGTACAATCCTCTTCCCGATGCTTGGGGTGGACATGTCTGACTGCAGCTAATTAATTGTATACAGTTAATTGTATACATTTATGATTGGCTGAGCATCAGTATAATGCTGTCTTCTTTTTGGTTCTGGGTCAATACATCACACCCCTTCTCAGCCAATCACTGGCTGAGGTGGGACTCCACTGCTGCCATTGATTAGCTGAGCTGCAATCTGACGCATCAACTCCCAGTTCCAGGTAGAAGATCGCACTGAAGGCTGGGGGAGTGAGGGGAAGTAAACTAGAGGGGAGAGGGGGGGGGTTTACTTTTTTTTTTTTTTTTTTTTTGGGGGGGGGGGGTATAATTTTGGTTAAAAAAAAAGTCTAACTATGGAGTACCCCTTAAAATACAGTATGCACAGTTGTGTTGTCTTATTAATGTTGTAGATTAGGAAATCAGTTACACAGACTGCCTAGGAACTCCCTGGATCTGACTACAGTAAGGCTAACTAACCAAGTAGCATCACACTTTGGCAGTAATCTGCTTTTTAAAGTATGAAAACAAAAAGAAAATACCAGCCAGGTCAGATACAGTGATATTGCAACATTACATGCCTTCTGGAAAGAACTGAATGAAGGGTTATCGGAAAGTCTTCATGGCTAATCTGATTTATTGCGATTAGCATTCCTTCTTGTGTCCAAGAATATGACTCAGTCTCCTGAATACATATGAAAAAATTCTCATAGTTGAATAATCAACAGCTGCTGAAAATAAAATGTCAAATCAGAACAGTTAAATCCTCACCTGACAATAACTGCATATTTTTATAGTATTTCAAAGTAAAATTGTAGGTCCTTACAGTTGTTAAAAAAAATGTAATGGGTTTGTCCTACAATCCACCTTTTATAGTCATTCACAAGGTAGGTGATCAGCATCTAATTGCTGGGAGCCTATCATGCTCATTTGATGTCATGAACAGTGGGGGACAAAGGGTGGCATTCCTAGCAATCATATGCACTGATAGATTACTCATAGTTCTTTTGTGGAGGTCTTATTTGTAATATAGGGTATTTACTATTCAAAAATAACCTTCAGGCTAAGTTTCCACTTGGTTTTTTTTCTGGCAGTTTTTGGAAAAGCCAGAAGTGTATTCAAAAGGAATAGGACATATAAAGGACGGACTTACACTTCTCCTCCCTTATGGATCCACTTCTGACTTTGGCTCAAAAACTGCAGTGGAAAGTGGAAACTTAGCCTTAAAACATATTTTTTATTTCTTCCTGAGTAAAAATAGTTCTATATTCGAAAAGATGCACAATAATACATTCTAAATTAATTCAGTTGTCACGGTATCAAGGTGTACACAGATAAGTCAGTCCTCCTTAATAGGCCATACCACTAATAATGTGGTGCAGTTTATATGAAAACCACATTTAGCACTTTGTTGCATATTGAAAACTGAATCAGTCCTTCTTAATCAGTTCTGCCACTTATGTCCATAAAACATATTTGCCACTTAAAGGTGCGTTCATACGCTCTTTATTTTTGCGGGTTTTCTGCTGCATATTTGAAAGGGTGCGGGCTCTTCTTGTCTATCCGCAGCAGATTTTCCACGGAGAAATTTACGCTGCAGAAAATCCACCGCAAGCCCCATTGAAGTCAGTAGGGACTGCTGCGGATTTTCCGCAGCGTAAATTCCGCCGCAGACAATCTGCTATGGACAGCCGAGAAGAGCCCGCCCCTTTCAAATACGCAGTGGAAAACCCGCAAAAACAAGTTGAGCCCTCTTCATAGACGGCATTGCTAGTTCCTATCAGTACTCAGCAGTCACAATTTATGACCGACATTAACAATCAGTAGGGATTATGGCCTTATGAAGGCCTCACTGCCTACCATATTAGCTCCACTAATACAACTTGCCTCAGGAAAGCTGCACTTGCCTCAGGAAAGCTGCACTGTATTGATTAGTATCAGCAATCCAATGATTGCTTGTAAAAGTCCTATGTGGGTGCTTAGCAAATGTAAAAAAATTAAATTTTTTTTTTTTTTTTTTTTTTTAAAGGGAACCTGTTATTACCTTTCTGCTGCCTGAACCACAAGTAACTGGGCTCATTCCTGGTGGTTTCTCACCACCCTACCAGTCCTGATTGATCTCTCTCTGATTGGACATAGCAAAAGATCTATCAGTCAATGCCTGTGGGGCAGGGAGAAGCCACCAGGGACTGCCCTGATGACTCATGGTTCAGACAGTAAGAAAGTAATGGCAGGTTCCCTCTAAAAATATTTTAAAAAGCCTCTCCCTTGCGGACACCTCATATATCGAAAGGTCTTATCTAAAAAAAAATTATACCAATCAAAATGACAGATCACTACACAAAAAATTAGCTCTCGCACAGTCCATAGACAGAGAAATCTAAAAGTTCGTCGCTCGATTGCTCCATGTTTGAGATGCAGGCTGGAGCAATGGAGCACCATTGTGCCAGATTTTGAAACAGCCTGAGCCATTGTTAAAAATCTGGCCCAATCTTAGACCGCTTGCCTAAGATAACACTTTCAGAATTGGACAGCTTTTGAAAATCTTCCCCTATATTTAACCCCTTAAGGACCACAGGTTTTTCAATTTTTGCACTTTCGTATTTTCCATCTCACCTTCTAAAAATCATAATGCTTTCAATTTTGCACTTACAGACCCATATGAGGGCTTATGTTTTGCACCACCAATTCTACTTTATAATGACATCAATCATTTCACCACAAAATTTTTAATGGAGTTATTGGTGCTCCATTGCTCCAGCCTGGATCTCAGGCATGGAGCAATCGAGCGACGAACTTTTAGATTTCTCTGTCTATGGACTGTGCGATAGCATAGCATTGATCAGTATATGCAATGAGAAGATTGCATGTGATAGTCTCCTATGGGGGCTATAAATGTGTAAAAGGGAAAAAAAAAGTTAAGAAATGTGATTTAACCCTTTCCCTCATAAAAGTTTGAATCACCCCCCATAAAAAAATAAACAAGAATACATATAAACATATGTGGTATCACCGCGTGCGTGAATGTCCGAACTATAAAAATATAATGTGAAGTCAACTGCACGGTCAATGGCGTACTCGTAAAAAAAATTCTAAAGCCCAAAATTGCGTATTTTTGATAACTTTGTATGCCATATAAAAATTTCTAAAAAGAGATCAAAAAGTCCCATCAAAACAAAAATGGTACTGATAAAAACTCTGGATCACAGCGCAAAAGATGAGCCCCATAACCACCCTGTATGCGGAAAAGTAAGAAAGGTATAGGGGTCAGAAGATGACAATTCTACACACTAATTTTGGTGTGTGTAGTTATAATATTTTTTTAAAGTAGTGAAATAAAATAAAACCTATATAAATTAGGTATCCTTGTAACTGTATGTGTCTACAGAATAAAGATGTGGTGTCATTTTTAATAAAAAGTGCACTGTGTAGAAGCCCCAAATGTTACAAAATGGAATTTTTTTGAAATTTTGCCCCACAAATATTTTTTTCTCTGGTTTCACCTTAAATTTTGTGGTGAAATGATTGATGTCATTATAAAGTAGAATTGGTGGTGCAAAACATAAGCCCTCATACGGGTCTGTAGGTGCAAATTTGAAAGCATTATGATTTTTAGAAGGTGAGATGGAAAATACGAAACTGCAAAAATTGAAAAACCTGTGGTCCTTAAGAGGTTAAATATAGGGGAAGTTTTTCAAAAGCTGGCCAATTCTGAAAGTGTTATCTTAGGCAAGCGGTCTAAGATTGGGCCAGATTTTTAACAATGGCTCAGGCTGTTTCAAAATCTGGCACATCTTACACTGTCTACTCTAAGTTTGCACCACCTATTAGCTTCCTTAGTTAACACCAACATTTTCCTGGCAGATGTCACTTTTTTGGTGCATTTTAAGCCCCACCCCTTTTATCAGGGTCACACTCCTTTTAAAAAGTGGTGCAAGTGATGTAAACATGATAATAAAAAGTAGGTGAAAATCGTTTGAAAAAGTGACCCAACTGACAGGCCCCATTTTTTCATGAACACCCCCCCCCCCCCCCCCAATGGATTTTTATTTTATATTGTGGCATCCTCTTTTAAACACCAACACGATCCTAACACAGCTTTGGGTCCAATGCCAGTAGATGTGGTGGTTTGCTAATTTCACCTGGAATTCCACGTTAGCTGCAAGTCAATAGTAAACTGCAAAATGCCAGATCCACATGGCATTTTTCAGTTTGGCGTTTTTTTAATCCTTTTGGCGTTTTTCAGCTATTTTGGGCTCAGAGGCTGGTTTTCCAAAATGCCCTACAAAACCTAGTTTGGTGTTTTTTACACAGAAATCGTGGCGTTTTCCTCAAATAGAAGTCTAGAAAAACGCCATGTTGATTTTTAACTTTGGCGATTTTGCCGGCAGTTTTTATTCTTTTTTGGACTTAAGTGATCCAAAAAAGTGATGGAGATACCTTTTTTTATAAAAAAAAAAAAAAAAAAAAAATATATATATATATAACATTTTTTTTTTTTTTTACATTTTTTAGGTAGTACTACTACTCCCAGCATGGAACATACTGTTCCATGATGGGAGTAGTAGTACCTGTACTAATTGACAGATCGCCCCAGGTCTGTTGCAATCATCCTGTATAATGTATAGATGCAGCCGGCCGCTCTTCTATGGTCCCCTGCACTGCCGTATATATACACCTATTCATATTTCCCACAGAGAGCTGTGATTGGCCAGATGATTCCTGACAGTCATAACTCTCTATTGGAAATATGAGTAGGAGTATATATACGTCAGTGCAGGGGACCATAGAAGAGCGGCTTTCCTTAACTGCAGGTACTACTACTCCCAACATGAAGCACACTCTGATCCATGCTGGAAGCTGTAGTACTTGCATTTATAGACAGATCGCAACTGGTGTCAGAAGTTTCACTTGCTGCAATCTATTAATGCAGGTACTACAGCTCCCAGCATGGAGCAGAGTGTGCTCCATGTTGGGAGTAGTAGTACCTGTAGTTAAGGACATATCACAGCAGATATCACTCCTGACACCCGATGCAATCGTCCTATCTATTGAAGAGATGCAGAGCAGCTTTCTCCTGTGCTCCGCATCTCTGCACTATACTCCGAACGGTGTGAGGTGGAAACTTGCGCCCCCTGTGCAGACTTGCGTCCGCTCCTCCCCTCAGCTCTCCGAAGATTTCCAAAGCTAGAGCTGGGTGGGAGGGCAGAGCAGGGGGAGAGAGGATGTACACTTCTCCTCATCTTCCCTCCCCCTCCTCTGAGTGTGTTCACTGAAGGGAATGGGAGAATGACAAAGTGCATGGGCTGGGGATTTATAGACTGCAGGGGCTGTGGAATAAATCTCAGACTGGGGATGATTTCTATGTGTGAAGGGGGGGTGGATGGGGGGACGGGACTCCTGAATGACACATGCTGGAAGTTGTAGTCCCTGCTATGTGTGTGTGTGTATCCCAACCAGGGCTGAGTTATATTGGTGTGTATAACGCAGGTTTCCACCTCATACCGGCCAGTGATATGAATAGAAAGAACATCACTCCTGACACCCGATGTGATCATTCTATCTATTGCAGAGATGTGGAGCGGCTCTATACAGCGCTCCGCATCTCTGCACTATACTCCGGCCAGTGATGTGAATAGAACATCACTCATTCATATTTCCTGCTGAGAGCGGTGATTGGTTGCAACCATATGGCCAATCCCCACTCTGGGTGGAAAATATGAATGAGTGATGTGAATTTCTATTCACATCACTGGCCGGCCTGGAGTATAGTGCAGAGATGTGAGCGCTGTATAGAGCCGCTCTGCATCTCTGCTATATTATGGACGATCGCATCGGGTGTCAGGAGTAACACCCGGGGCGATATGTCTATGAGTACAGGTACTACTACTACCATCATGGAACAATATGTTCCATGCTGGGAGTAGTAGTACTACAAAAAAAAATAGAGAATAAAAAGTTAAACACACACACACTTTATAAAAAAATGTATTAAAAATGTGTTATAAAAAGTAAAAATCGTTGACGTTGAATACATTTTTTGCCATCCCTACTGCATCCTTAAATTTTTTTGGTACCCAACAAATTTGGAAAAAAATGCAAAAGGGGCAAAAAAAAGGCAAATTCCACAGTACCCAACAAATTTGGAAAAAAAAAACGCCAAAGGGGCCAAAAAAAGGCAAATTCTACACAAAGGTAAAAACGCCAGAAAAAACGCCAAAAACGCAGGGAAAAACAGTGGCAGTTTTTTCTGGCATTTTTAAGCCTAAAAAAACCCAGTGCAAAAACCTCAGTGGAACCCTAGCCTTCTAGTGATAAACACATTGATAAATCAGCTATTTAGCCCCTTAAGGACGCAGGACGTACTCAAACGTCCCCTTTTCCGAGTCCTTAAGGACTCAGGACGTTTGAGTACGTCCTGTTAAATCCCGGCCCCCCGCCGCTAGCCGGAGGGGAGCCGGTGCCCGATGCCTGCTGAAATCGTTCAGCAGGCATCGGGGCATATCGCCCAGGGGGGTCATTATGCCCCCCCATGTCGGCGATGGCCGCAGATCGCTGGACAATTCAGTCCAGCGATCTGCGGCAGATTCCGGGTCAATCGGGTCTCCAGTGACCCGGTGACCCGGAATTACAGGCTGTTCGGGGCCGTCTCCGACAGCCCCTAACAGCCAGAGCCTGCAGGGGTGAGGTGGCACTGGTGCCACCTCACGATCGCCCTGATTCGTCGGCCGGATTACCGGCCGACCAATCAGGGCGCCTGCTGCGGGTGTCACTCCCGCAACCCGCTCCGCCCCTCTTCCGGAGGACGTGAGCGGGTGCGGGACGTGCACCCCGGGTGCTGGGGACCCCGATCCCCGGCGTCAATGTTGGGATCGGGGCCCCAGGAGCGACGGCCGCGGCGGAGACAACGAGGGACTGACCTGGTGCAGCGAGGATCGTTGGAGGTGAGTGACAGCCTCCTGCTGTTGCTTAGCAACAGCTCCCAGCATGCAAAAAGGGCATGCTGGGAGCTGTAGTTTTGCAACAGCTGGAGGCACATTTTTTCTATGGAAAAGTGTACCTTCAGCTGTTGTGTAACTACAACTCCCAGCTTGCACCAACAGCTAAAGTGCATGCTGGGAGTTGTAGTAGTGCATCTGCTGGTTGCATAACTACAACTCCCAGCATGCCCGTTGGGTGTCGGTGACTGCTGGGAGTTGTAGTTTTGCAACAGCTGAAGGCACACTGAGTTATGTAGCAAACCAGTGTGTCTCCAGCTGTTGCATAACTACAGTCCCCAGCATCCCCAGCCAAAGTAGTATGCCTCCAGCTGTTGCATAACTACAAGACCCAGCATGCCCTTCCGCTGTCCGTACATGCTGGGGGTTGTAGCTTTTGCAACAGCTGAAGGCACACTGGTTGCAAAACACTGAGTTTGTTACCAAACTCTGTGTTTCACAACCAGTGTGCCTCCAGCTGTTGCAAAACTACAACTCCCAGCATGCACTGATAGACCGTACATGCTGGGAGTTGTAGTTTTGCAACAGCTGGATGTTCCCCCCCCCCCCCCAATGTGAACGTACAGGGTACACTCACATGGGCGGAGGATAACAGCAAGTATCCGGCTGCAAGTTTGAGCTGCGGCAAATTTTCTGTCGCAGCTCAAACTGCCAGCGAGAAACTACTGTGAACCCCCGCCCGTGCGACTGTACCCTAAAAACACTACACTAACACACAATAAAAAGTAAAAAACACTACGTATACACATACCCCTACACAGCCCCCCTCCCCAATAAAAATGAAAAACGTCTGGTACGCCACTGTTTCCAAAACGGAGCCTCCAGCGGTTGCAAAACTACAACTCCCAGCATGCACTGATAGACCGTACATGCTGGGAGTTGTAGTTTTGCAACAGCTGGACGTCCCCCCCCCCCAATGTGAACGTACAGGGTACACTCACATGGGCGGAGGATTACAGGAAGTATCCAGCTGCAAGTTTGAGCTGCGGCTCAAACTGCCAGCGTGAAACTACTGTGAACCCCCGCCCATGTGACTGTACCCTAAAAACACTACACTACACTAACACACAATAAAATAAAAAGTAAAAATCACTACAAATACACATACCCCTACACAGCCCCCCTCCCCAATAAAAATGAAAAACGTCTGGTACGCCACTGTTTCCAAAACGGAGCCTCCAGCTGTTGCAAAACAACTACTCCCAGTATTGCCAGATAGCCACTGACTGTCCAGGCATGCTGGGAGTTTTACAACAGCTGGAGGCACCCTGTTTGGGAATCACTGGCGTAGAATACCCCTATATCCTCCCCTATGCAAGTCCCTAATTTAGGCCTCAAATGCGCATGGCGCTCTCACTTTGGAGCCCTGTCGTATTTCAAGGCAACAGTTTAGGGTCACATATGGGGTATCGCCGTACTCGGGAGAAATTGTGTTACAAATTTGGGGGGGTATTTTCTGCTTTTACCCTTTTTAAAAATGTAAAATTTTTGGGAAAAGAGGCATTTTAGGTAAAAAAAAAATATTTTTTTTACATATGCAAAAGTCGTGAAACACCTGTGGGGTATTAAGGTTCACTTAACCCCTTGTTACGTTCCCCGAGGGGTCTAGTTTCCAAAATGGTATGCCATGTTTTTTTTTTTTTTTTTTTGCTGTCCTGGTACCATAGGGGCTTCCTAAATGCGGCATGCCCCCAGAGCAAAATTTGCTTTCAAAAAGCCAAATGTGACTCCTTCTCTTCTGAGACCTGTAGTGCGCCAGCAGAGCACTTTTCACCCCCATATGGGGCGTTTTCTGAATCGGGAGAAATTGGGCTTCAAATTTTGGGGGGTATTTTCTGCTTTAACCCTTTGTAAAAATGTAAATTTTTTGGGAAACCAAGCATTTTAGGTAAATTTTTTTTATTTTTTTTTTACATATGCAAAAGTTGTGAAACCCCTGTGGGGTATTAAGGTTCACTTTACCCCTTGTTACGTTCCCCAAGGGGTCTAGTTTGCAAAATGGTATGCCATCTGGGGTTTTTTGCTGTCCTGGCACCATAGGGGCTTCCTAAATGCGGCATGCCCCCAGAGCAAAATTTCCTTCAAAAAAGCCAAATGTGACTCCTTCTCTTCTGAGACCTGTAGTGCGCCAGCAGAGCACTTTTCACCCCCATATGGGGTGTTTTCTGAATCGGGAGAAATTGGGCTTCAAATTTTGGGGGGTATTTTCTGCTATTACCCTTTTTAAAAATGTAAAACTTTTGGGAAACCAAGCATTTTAGGGAATTTTTTTTTTTTTTTTTTTTTTACGTATGCAAAAGTTGTGAATCACCTGTGGGGTATTAAGGTTTACTTTACCCCTTGTTATGTTCCCCGAGGGGTCTAGTTTCCAAAATGGTATGCCATGTGTTTTTTTTTGCTGTTCTGGCACCATAGGGGCTTCCTAAATGTGACATGCCCCCCAAAAACCATTTGTCGCTCCTTCCCTTCTGAGCCCTCTACTGCGCCCGCCGAACAATTAACATAAACATATGATGTATGTGCTTACTCGAGAGAAATTAGGTTTCAAATACAAGTAAAAATTTTCTCCTTTTTACCCCTTGCAAAAATTCAAAAATTGGGTCTACAAAAACATGCGAGTGTAAAAAATGAAGATTGTGAATTTTCTCCTTCACTTTGCTGCTATTCCTGTGAAACACCTAAAGGGTTAAAACGCTGACTGAATGTCATTTTGAATACTTTGGGGGGTGCAGTTTTTATAATGGGGTCATTTATGGGGTATTTCTAATATGAAGACCCTTCAAATCCACTTCAAACCTGAACTGGTCCCTGAAAAAAAGCGAGTTTCAAAATTTTGTGAAAAATTGGAAAATTGCTGCGGAACTTTGAAGCCCTCTGGTGTCTTCCAAAAGTAAACACTTGTCAATTTTATGATGCAAACATAAAGTAGACATATTGTATATGTGAATAAAAAAAAAAATATTTTGAATATCCATTTTCCTTACAAGCAGAGAGCTTCAAAGTTAGAAAAATGCAAAATTTTCAAATTTTTCATCAAATTTTGGGATTTTTCACCAAGAAAGGATGCAAGTTACCACAAAATTTTACCACTAAGTTAAAGTAGAATATGTCACGAAAAAACAATCTCGGAATCAGATTGATAACTAAAAGCATTCCAGAGTTATAAATGTTTAAAGTGACAGTGGTCAGAATTGCAAAAAATGGCTGAGTCCTTAAGGTGAAAAAGGGCTCAGTCCTTAAGGGGTTAATACCATTATGCTGCCTCTACCGTCTTATTGGAATCTTTGGCTGAAGTGAAATCATAATGCAGTCTGTAGTTACATTTTTAAACTATCTTGTTAAGAAAAAATCCTGAGTACATAATGTCCCAAAACAAACTATTTATGACCTGTGAACTGAAAACATACCATTGAAGAAACATAACCCTCTCTAAAGTTTTCTGTTTCTTTTGATATTTCCAGTAATAACATTGACTTTCTAAACAAACTGCCCACATGATTTCCCCTTTCTTCACATTTGTACTAAATACATCTTATGGAAAAGTAATTAATGCACAGATAAAAAAAAAAGTGTTCACTGTCAGGTAACTAGTGTCACATAATAAGTGGATATTATGAAAATATCTATACCACCCCAACTACTTCCCAATGTGTACTATTGCTGTATTGTTGTAGCTGCTTTCACTGGCTATGTGACAAGAATAGCAAGAATAATAATAATTATGGGTGTATTAATATAGCTGGGACATTGACTTCTATGGTAGAGTTTTAGGAATTCTCTGTGACCTATGCACAGGTCATTATGCAGTGAGGGGATAGAGGAGGAGCTATGACCATCACCTACTGTGAATAACCTGATCCCCTCTTAGCTATATACTAATGTCTGCCTTTATTGCAATCCTCTCTTTAGTGATATTGTGGAGACTGCTGAAAAGTGATCTCTACAGAACAGGAAATGTCAGCTTATTATTAGACTTAGTGGCCAGATTCAAAGCTGTAAGATTTTGAGGATTATTTTTGATTAAGATGATAATATGGAAAAATTTGAACAAAAATCGTCAACATTTTTTAAAAACTATGTTTAGCATAAAAACTTAAACAGGTAATTTTTTAATGACACATTCCTTTAATGGTATGTTCACATGTACAAACTCAGCTACAGATTTCAGCTACTTATACTGATTCATTCTGTAGTGAAATGCACTTATTTACTTCTTAGGCCCCACACATAGGGGAATTTCCTAGTGGAATCTGGCAGAAAATTTTCGCTCAAAAGTTTTGTTGCAGCAGACTCCCAATGCATGGATCACAAAATAGTATTACATCCCCTCTCCTTAATTCATCCATACCCCTTGCCTTCACCTCCTTGGTTAAACTTGATGGACTTGTTTTTTTTTTTTTTTTTTTCCAATCATACTGACTATGTAACTTGCTAGAAGTATACTCTATTGAGTAAAGTATGGATAAGCGAATGGAATCTGACAAATCCGAATTTGTTACGAATTTCAGGAAAAATTTGATTTGTAACAAATGTGAATATCACTGCACAGAATCCCCATTAGGATGGGTAAATGTCAAATTAATCCTAAATCCTTTGACCGTGGGATTCCCAGGATCACAAAAACCCTTTTTTGGCTCCCACCCCTAAAACTTAACTTTTATTATTTTATTAATAGTATTTAGTTAATTAATATATATATATAGTGAGTTGCACACTATTAAAATCACGGGCCCCTATGTGTATTATTGACTGTTATCATGTGATTACAGTGGTCACACTGTTATTTCTAAGTGTGTCCAGTGGGCTGTAGCACCACTATTAATCTACACATGTGGCTTCTGCAGGTAAAATAAGCAAAATGCCCCCTCTACATGTTTCGTCACTTCCGTGATGTCATCAGGAGGGAAAATGGGCATCAACCCAAACTATCAACCATGCAGGTTGATATGTGCAGGGAGAGACCTCCCCACTCCCCCCGCTGCATTGTCAGAACGGTATCCCCCAACAGAGTGTAACACTCAAGTTTCTGAAGACAGGAACTCCGGAGGATCCGCTGTACCTGTGTGGCAGATGACTCTGACCGTACCAGGGAGCAGAGTCTAAGGTGGCGCTGGTTTTCACCAGAGCCCGCTGCAAAGTGGAATGGACTTGCTGCTGCAGGCGACACCCAGGTCGCTACCCCTGGCACGGCTCGACCACACAGGCGGCTGAGGAGATGCGAGGCACAGGAGGGATAAGGCAGCTCATAGTCTGGATAGCAGGTCAGGGCAGGCGGCATAGTAGCGTAGTCTAGACATAGCAGGAGGTCAGTAGGCAGGTAGCAGAAGAGCAAGGTAGAGTCACAAAGCAAGAGATCTGATACATGGCAAGGCAATAACAGGAATGCTTTCTTTCAGGCTCAAGGCAACTAAGATCCGGCAGGAAACTGAGGAGGGTGGAGGGATTTATAAATGAGCCAGAGGTGGATTACACTAATGAGCGTACTGGCCCTTTAAATCTTAAAGCTCCGGAGCGCTCGCGCCCTAGGGGATGGGGACACGCGCACCGAAGCAGAGGCAGGAGAAACACTCGGAGAGTGACGGACTGGGGCTACAGCAGGTAAGGGGACCATGCGCTCATGGCCAGCGTGTACGGCCGGAGCGCATAACATAACACACAGTCTGATTTGCAACGTTTCCACACTTTGGAATTCCACCCTTCATATGTTGGACTTACTATACAAACAAAAAAAAGCCATCACCGATTTCTTGATGATCCAAGTGGATAGGGGGACTCCCCTGTGTAACTTCAATGTCAACCAGTGGCAGCTCATACGTGACACCTGCCATTGTGCTCAGGCCCTTTGAGGAAGCCACATTATTAGTCAGTCGTCAAAATTACGGGATGAACAACGTTATTCCACTGCTTCATTTACTACAACACGTGTTGGAAATGATGGCTGGTCAGGGCACTGGAGACGTGGCGCCTACATCTCACGGCCACATGAGGCCTGTGGGGGCTGAACTGGAGGAGGGGGGGGAGGGGCACAGTGGAGCACAGTTTGGGTTTCGTAAGATGGGGTTTTTTTCTAGTCATCTGACAGGAGAGGAGGAGCTAGAGGGTTATGAGGAAGGCTAGACAGAGGACCCAGACACACTGTGGCAGTATGCAGTGGAGATGAAGACAGGAGTCCCTCCGAGTCACTTGCACAAGTGGCACGATGCATGCTCACTTGCTTGCGTAGTGACCGCTGAATTGTCACCATTCGGCAGCAGGATGGCTTTTGGCTCTCCACCTTATTGGACCCTCGCTACCAGTACAAAGTGGGGGCCTTTTTTACACCCACAGAGAGGGAGGACAAACTGACCTACTACAGAGACCTCCTACGAAGTCATTTGGCCGATGCCTATCTGCGCCATCGTCCAACCTCTCGCAGGTCTGACTCGGGGAGGGGGAGGGCCCTCTGCACTCACTTTCCACAGCCATGGCTGCTTGGTGGGGTGGCAGGAGCATTACCAGCTCCATCAGCAGCAGGCTGAGTCTACAGTCGCTGATGAGTGGTTTTCTTCACTTGCATAGTGAAGCAACTCATCAGCAGCAGGTAGTACTGGAGCAGGACCTGAACCAGCAGGTGGTGGCATACCTTGACATGACCATGCCAACACACCTTGAAGATCCGCTGTACTTCTGGGCAGCCAAACTTGATTTGTGGCCGCAACGAGCAGAGTTTGCCCTGAAAAAGCTGTCCTGCCGGGCCAGTAGTGTGCCATCAGAGCGGGTGTTCAGTGTGGCAGGGGCCATCGTAACCCCAAGGAGAACTCGTCTGTCCACGAAAAATGTGGAGAGACTTGCCTCTGTGAAGATGAATCAGGCATGGATCAGCCAGGATTTCCACCCACCAATGCCTGATGCATCAGAGTAGATTGACCATGGTGCCACACCAACACTTCACAAATTTGGATAGTAAAAAACATTTAAGGTGCTGCTCCCCAGTAACAGACATTCCTCTGCATCTAGTAAGTATTGAGGAAATGCATTAGCTAAAACTTAACTTTTCTTAGGATATAATATATGTACCCCAATTTTTTTTTTTAAATCAAACAAAAGGAAAGGTGTGCAAGAACATCATGTGCAACCTACACCACCAAGTATTGATGTGATGCAAAGACCTCTAAAAAGGTGGAAGGGAACAATGTATGGTCCATTGTAACCAGTGGGGGTAAAAACTTCCCCTGCAAGGCCCTACTCTCGCATAATCCCTTCTTGGCAAGTGTTACTCGCCCTAAAAAGTGCAGCCCCACACAGGAATCTCTCCCTATTTCCACCTACAAACACTGCCATTTCACAGGGATTTTAGATGAAAATAGAGTTTCCTGTGTGGGGTTGCCCTTTTTAGGGCGATAACACTTGCCAAGAAGGGAATTAATAATGCGAGAGTAGGGCCTTACAGGGGAAGTTTTTACCCTTACTGGTTACAATGAACCATGCGTAGTTCCCTTCCACCTTTTAGAGGTTATGCATCACATCAATACTTGGTGGTGTAGGTGGCACATGGTGTTTTTTGCACACCTTTCCTTTTGTTTGATTTCAAAAAATATTTGGGTACATATATTGTATCCTAAGAATATTATTAAAAGTTAAGTTTTATGTAATGCATATCCTCAATACTTTCTTGTGCACACTAACACTTTTTCAAAAGAGACTGTTTTCTTCTGCCTACCTGCCTCAGCTACTATTCTGGTCCTGCCACACGCCTGATGCCACACATCTGATGCCAAGTTCTCCTTTTTTCACCCACCTTCGTCACCAGATGCTGGTATTGCCACCCACCGCCCCACTATGTCACTGGGTCACTTTCAGGACTCCTGATGCTGCTGATGCCACCTCCAGGCTGTCTCATACTGCCACCATATGTTCTCCTCATGCTGCTTTCACCTCCAGTCTGTCTCATTCTGCAACTATATGGTCTCCTCATGCATTCGCCACCTCCAAGCTGTGTCATTAAGCCACTATATGGTCTCCTCATGCTGCCGCCAACTGCAGGCTGTGTCATTCAGCCACTATATTGTCTCCTCATGCTGCCGCCAACTCCAGGCTGTGCCATTCAGCCACTATATGTTCTCCTCATGCTTCTGCTACCTCCAGGCTGTGTCACTGTACCATCATGTGGTCTCCTCATGCTGCTGGCACATTAAATAAAACTTTTTAGGTTCATATATTTGAAAGCTTCAATTTAAATGTTAAAAAATATATTTAATCTTTTCAATTGTGAGGCCCTTTGGTCTCGTCAGGCTGTTGCCACCTCCAGGCTGGGTCATCCAGCCACTATATGGTCTCCTCATGCTGCTGCCACCTCCAGGCTGGGTCATCCAGCCACTATATGGTCTCCTCATGCTGCTGCCACCTCCAGGCTGGGTCATTCACCCACTATATGGTCTCCTCATGCTGCCGGCACCTCCACGCTGTGTCATTCAAGCACTATATGGTCTCCTTATGCGGCCACCACCTCCACGCTTTGTCATGCAGGCAATATATGGTCTCCTCATGCTGCCGCCAACTCCAGGCTGTGTCATTCAGCCACTATATGGTCTTCTCATGCTGTTGCCAACTCCAGCCTGTGTCATTCAGCCACTATATGGTCTCCTCATGCTGTTGCCAACTCCAGGCTGTGTCATTCAGCCACTATATGGTCTCCTCATACTGATGCCACCTCCAGGCGCTGTCATTGTGCCGCTCTGCGACAGGGAGTCTAAAAGTTATGCATCTAATCTGCATGTCATACGGAATAACAGTATTATTTCACTAACCCAGCACACACCCTATGCGTGTTACAGCAAGGCAAAATGTTCAACACCCCTATTGAGGCTCTCTGTAGGCCAGAAATAGCCATTTTTAATACAGATTCGCCGCTAATAAATTCGGACCGAATTGGGCGAATCGAATTTTTAAAAAAATTTGCTCATCTCGTGTGAAGGTTTGAGGTCACTAAAGCTTAAAACGGCAGACATTTATTTTTCAACTATTTATTTTACATTAGTAATTTACTAAACTGTATAATGAATCCAATCACCATTACACTTCCATCATGCTTGTCATTGCTTGGTCCATTTGGGAATAAATAAATAAAAAATTAATGATTACAATTAGTCATAGCTATTTGGAATGTTAGCTATATGTTTATTGTCTTTTTCATCAATATGCTTGTACTTAGGAGATAATTTTCTTTGATTTAAAGAAATGTATATTCTCTTTTTTCTAAGTGGTTCTAAACATTTGCACACATTGCATAGCATATGTAAGATACATTATAAGATTGTACAGTTTTTCACTGGAAATGACAGGTGTTAGGTGTTACTATGCACTGCTGCTATGTACCTAAAGTAATTGGAAAGTAGGAAATCGTGGCTGATAACATTGTTCAAAATTCACCATGCATTGCTGACATTCTTTGATAGTTGCAAGCTTTGTAACTAATGTAATGCTCACATGGGCAGAAAATTGCTCGTACAGGCATCGATCGACAATATAGAAAATCAATTTTGTGAATCATTTCTTGTCAAGAGCAACAGATGTGCTTTTGACAATGAAGATTCACATAAAATATGCTATTAGCTGACAAACCAGTGTTGGCTCATTCGTCGGCTGAAATCTGTGATGTTTACCCTGGCCAGTGGACAGGAACAATCATCAGTAAATGGTAAAAAAAAAACAAAAAAAAAAACACACCATTATTGTTGGTACAGTTCTACACAAAATGTATTTTCTTCTTTTACTTTGTCACTGAAAATGCTCTAATTACTGTTATGAGGGCCGTTCACAACAAGATGAAGACAAGCTACAATGCCATATGGAAAAGTTCTTATAGGTACAATACACTGATAAACAGCCAATCACAAAATTATTCATCAGTATTTGCAGCTGTGCAACATTTCCTTTTTAGCATAGTGGGCCATCTTCCTCTTGTCAGGAATTGCCCTAATATCATTAAATATTTTCATTCCAACCTAATAGTACTAGCAGAGGTGCAGTGCAATGTAGTCTGTTAACATGTAAGAAACATTTACAGTTTATTCAGTGACAGTTGTGTACTGCCAATGTCTGCTATTGTATTTTCTCAGATCTGAAGCTAAATTTACGATAAAGTTTAAGACTAAAGTGGAGAATACAAAAATTTTTGAATCCTAAGGTTTGCACAAAATGTCAGACACTACCAGGTAGTAAAGATACCCTGCCCCTATTTCTAGGGCATAGGCATCTCTCATGACTAAGACATCCAATTTCACTCTTTTTTTTACTCATCAACAGAAAAGATAAAAATTTTTATATTCTGCTATTGGCTCTGCTAAACCCCAGCATCCATGTGTTTTGGCAGTAGATAGTATTATATTTATATGTCGGAATGACTATTACGGTAATCCATTTTTAGACAGAAACATAGAAAATAAAAGCTGTAAACATTCAGGTGACATTCAGATGTGTGGTAAATCTGCTTTAATATTTACATAATATAATAATAATGTATTATGATCTATTTAACCAAACAATTCTTTTAGATTTCAAATAAAAAGATATGAAATGATTTTTTCTCACATCCGATCCCAGGTTATCTCCTTTTTGCTTTACTGAATCACAGATGTAATAAATAAAAAAAAACTAAATATAAGCAAAGAAAGCAAAACAAATCCCAAATATATTTTTAGATATATAAATACAAAAACACTAAACAAAACAGAGCATGTAGGGGCCCTTAATAATGATAAAGGGAAAGTGGTCACTGGCGATCAAGAGAAGGCAGAGTTACTGAATGGGTTCTTTAGTTCTGTATATACGAAGGAAGAGGGAAGAAATTACGCAAGCCGGGCCAGTGCTGGTAACACATCATGTAATGTACTGAACTGGCTTAATGTAGATATGGTCTAAAGTAAATTAAGTAAAGTAAATGTAAGCAAATCTCCAGGACGAGATGGATAACACCCAAGAGTTCTTAGAGAACTAAGCTCAGTAATTTCTGTACCCTTGTTCAAAATATTTATAGATTCTCTGGTGTCTGTTATTGTAAAAAAAAGAAAATGGCAGCAGCACACTTGGTCAACAAAATGGAGGCTCTTAGCGCACTTTTTGATCAAAACGTGTCCCCCATCCACCACGCGGAGGTGGCCTCTTATCGGATGGGTCCCTAAACACTCACCTACCTCAGGCTGGGTGACATGTTGGATCCACTAACGATCCAAACCACCTCCTGTGAAAATAGGGGAGGGGATGCACGGCTACAGAGGGAGCCACTCCCCCCAAATTTGCACAGCAAAGAAAAAAAAAACTGAAAATGTAGCCAGCACCTAAACCCAATACACGGGTGCACGCTGCTGTGGCAAGTACAAAACATGTAAAAAAAAGAAAATGGCAGCAGCACACTTGGTCAACAAAATGGAGGCTCTTAGCGCACTTTTTGATCAAAACGTGTCCCCCATCCACCACGCGGAGGTGGCCTCTTATCGGATGGGTCCCTAAACACTCACCTACCTCAGGCTGGGTGACATGTTGGATCCACTAACGATCCAAACCACCTCCTGTGAAAATAGGGGAGGGGATGCACGGCTACAGAGGGAGCCACTCCCCCCAAATTTGCACAGCAAAGAAAAAAAAAACTGAAAATGTAGCCAGCACCTAAACCCAATACACGGGTGCACGCTGCTGTGGCAAGTACAAAACATGTAAAAAAAAGAAAATGGCAGCAGCACACTTGGTCAACAAAATGGAGGCTCTTAGCGCACTTTTTGATCAAAACGTGTCCCCCATCCACCACGCGGAGGTGGCCTCTTATCGGATGGGTCCCTAAACACTCACCTACCTCAGGCTGGGTGACATGTTGGATCCACTAACGATCCAAACCACCTCCTGTGAAAATAGGGGAGGGGATGCACGGCTACAGAGGGAGCCACTCCCCCCAAATTTGCACAGCAAAGAAAAAAAAAACTGAAAATGTAGCCAGCACCTAAACCCAATACACGGGTGCACGCTGCTGTGGCAAGTACAAAACATGTAAAAAAAAGAAAATGGCAGCAGCACACTTGGTCAACAAAATGGAGGCTCCATTTTGTTGACCAAGTGTGCTGCTGCCATTTTCTTTTTTTTACATGTTTTGTACTTGCCACAGCAGCGTGCACCCATGTATTGGATTTAGGTGCTGGCTACATTTTCAGTTTTTTTTTTTTCTTTGCTGTCTGTTATTGTGCCAAGAAACTGGTGCAATCTTTAAAAAAGGGCTCTAGGTCTTCCCCAGGTAATTATAGACCAGTAAGCTTAACATGCATTGTGGGGAAATTGTTTGAAGGACTCATAAGGGATAATAGTATTATAAGTGATAACTAGCATGGGTTTACAAAGGATGAGTTGTCAAACCAAACTAATTTGCTTTTATGAAGATGTGAGTAGAAGCCTTGACAGAGGGATGGCTGTGGATATACTGTAGTGTTTTTGGATTTTGCAAAAGCGTTTGACACTGCCCCTCATAGACATCTTATCGCCTATCCAAAAGATAGGGGATAAGATGTCTGATTGCGGGAGTCATGCCGCTGGGAACCCCCGTGATCTCTCCTGCAGCACCCCCTATCATCTTGTGCACAGAGCGAGCTTTGCTCCTTGCCTGATGACTGGCGATGCAGGAGCTAGAGGATCCTGATGTCCCTGCCCCACCCCCTATTGATGTCATGCCCACGCCCCCTCAATGCTAGCCTATGGGAGGGGGCGTGAGCCATAGACTAGCATTGAGGTGGCAGGGTGTGACATTACAAGGGGGCAGGGACATGACATCACCATCCTCCGGCCCATGCATCGCCAGTCATCAGGCACAGAACGAAGCTTGCTCTGTGCACCAGATTATAGGGGGTGCTGCAGGAGAGATCAAGGGGTTATCAGCGACAGAAACCCCCCGATGATACATCTTATCCCCTATCCTTAGGATAGGGGATAAGATGTCTAGGAGCGCAGTACCCCTTTAAGGTCTTTGGGTTTGAAAATTTTAGTTTGTAACTAGATTGAAAACTGCCTTAACCCCTTAACAACACAGGAAGTAAATGTACGTCCTGATGCGGTGGTACTTAATGCACCAGGACCATGATCTAGCAGACCAGAGGTGAAGATTGCCGATAATAATGATCAGTGCTATGCCTATGCATAGCACTGTACAGTATTGGCAATCAAATGATTGCTATAAATAGTCCTCTATGGGGACATATAAAGTGTAAAAAAATGTAAAAAGTAAAAAAAATTGAATAATCCCCTCCCCCAATAAAAATTTCAATCATCCCTTTTTCCCATTTTACCACCCAAAAATGTAAATTTTTTTTAAATAATAAACATAATTGGTATAGCCGCATGCATAAATGTCCAAACTATCAAAATATAATGTTAATGATCCCGTACGGTGAACGGAAAACATAAAAATAAAAGGTCCAAAATTGCTACATCACATTTCAATTTTTTTTTATATAAAGTGATTTAAAAGCCTCATATACGCAAATGGGGTATCAATACAAATGTGGCCTTCATACAGCCGCATATAAGGAAAAATGAGAAAGTTATAGGTCGTCAAAATAGAGATTTTTTTAAAGCGGTACATTAATAAAAAAAAAAAAGTACGTAGTCATTGGTATCATTGTAATCGAATTCACCCACAAAATAAAGAAAACATGTCCTTTTTACCTTAAAGTGTACCGTGTGAAAACGAAACCTTCCAAAATTTCCCTACACACACAAATAATATTTTTTGGGTTGCTCCATACATTTTATGGTAAAAGGAGTGATGTCATTACAGAGGAAAATTGGTTGCGCAGAAAAAAAGCCCTCATATTGGTCTGTGGATGAAAATATAAAAGTTATGATTTTTAGAGGAAGAGCAAACTAAAATTCAAAAATAAAATTGTCTGTGTCCTTAAGGCCAAAATGGACTTGGTTCTTAAGGGGTTAAGGACCGTACCCAGAGAGTGGTGGTCAATGATTCGTACTCTGATTGGTCTCCGATTATTAGTGGTATGCATCAAGGTTCAGTACTGGGCCCGCTCTTGTTTAAAGCGGTTATCCAGGGAAAAACTTTTTTTTTTATATATCAACTGGCTCCAGAAAGTTAAACAGATTTGTAAATTACTTATATTAAAAAAAAGTCTTAATCCTTTCAGTACTTATGAGCTGCTGAAGTTGAGTTGTTCTTTTCTGTCTAAGTGCTCTCTTCGGAAATGGCCAGTTTAGAAGCAAATCCCAATAGCAAACCTCTTCGACTATGTGCAGTTCCCGTGACAAGCAGAGATGTCATCAGAGAGCACTGTTGCAAGACAGAAAACAACTCAACTTCAGCAGCTGATAATTATTGAAAGGATTAAGATTTTTTAATAGAAGTAATTTACAAATCTGTTTAACTTTCTGGAGACAGTTGATATATAAAACAAAAAAAAGTTTTTTTTCCCTGGAATACCCCTTTAACTTTTTTATTAATGATATAGAGGATGACATTAAGAGCTCTGTTTCTATCTTTGCAGATGACACCAAGCTTTGTAGCACGGTACAGTCTATAGAGGATGTGTATAGGTTACAAGATGACTTGGATAGACTGTGTTTGGTAGAGAATAATCTTGGTGTACTTGTAGATCATAGACTACAGAATAGCATGCAATGTCAATTTCAAGTATCAAAAGAGTCATGGACTTGAGGGACATAACACTACCACTTATAAAGCATTGGTACGGCCTCACCTGGAATATGCTATTCAGTTATGGGCACCAGTTTATAAAAAGGATGTTGTGGAGCTGGAAAGGGTGCATAGACTAAACTAATAAGGGGCATGGAACATCTTAACTATGAGGAAAGTTTAGTAGAATTACATTTGTTTAGTCTCAAGAAGAGACATTTAATGAGGGATATGATCAACGTGTACCAACATTGTACTAAATATATTGGCAAAAACAGGTAAAAAATTCACATCATGATTTGAGTGTCCGCTGCACCCTTAAGGACTCAGGGTTTTTCAGTTTTTGCACTTTCGTTTTCTCCTCCTTACCTTTTAAAAATCATAACCCTTTCAATTTTCCACCTAAAAATCCATATTATGGCTTATTTTTTGCGTCGCCAATTCTACTTTGCAGTGACATTAGTCATTTTACCCAAAAATGCACGGCGAAACGGAAAAAAAAATCATTGTGCGACAAAATCGAAGAAAAAATGCCATTTTGTAACTTTTGGGGGCAGTGTATATTTCGGTAAAAATTACACCTTATCATTATTCTGTAGGTCCATCCGGTTAAAATGATACCCTACTTATATAGGTTTGATTTTGTCGCACTTCTGGAAAAAATCATAACTACATGCAGGAAAATTTATACGTTTAAAAATGTCATCTTCTGACCCCTATAACTTTTTTTTATTTTTCCACGTACAGGGCGGTATGAGGACTCATTTTTTGCGCCGTGATCTGAAGTTTTTATCGGTATGATTTTTGTTTTGATCTGACTTTTTGATCACTTTTTATTAATTTTTTACTGGTATAAAAGAAGTATGGGAAAAGGGGGGTGATTCAAACTTTCATTAGGGAAGGGGTTAAATGACCTTTATTAACACTTTTTTTTTTAGATTTTTTTTGCAGTGTTACAGGTCCCATAGGGACCTATAACACTGCACACACTGATCTTTTACACAGATCACAGGTGTGTATTGACACGCCTGTGATCAGTGTTATCGGCGCTTGACTGCTCCTGCCTGGATCTCAGGCACGGAGCAGTCATTCGCCGATCGGACAACGAGGAGGCAGGTAAGGGCCCTCTCGGTGTCCTGCCAGCTGTTCGGGACGCCGCGATTTCACCGCGGCGGTCCCGAACAGCCCGACTGAGCAGCCGGGTCACTTTCGCTTTAGACCGCCGCTTCTAAAGGGTTAATACCGCACATCGCCGCGATCGGCGATGAGTGGTATTAGCCGCGGGTCCCGGCCGTTGATGAGCGCCGGGACCGACGCGATATGATGCGGGATCGCGGCGCGATCCCGCTTCATATCACGGGGGCCGGCGCAGGACGTAAATATACGTCCTGCGTCGTTAAGGGGTTAAAAAGGTTAATGAGTAGTTCCGGATGGAAGGTCAGCCGAGACATCTAATAAAAGCCATGGTGTCCACACCTTATCAAATTTTTTCAGGGCACCTACGACTCTTATACAAAGCTTGGTACAACGGGACATATTTATTAACCATATTCAGCCAGCAAGATAAAGGGGGAGGGGACGAATCTTTTCACGTCATCACAACAACCTTACAGGCACAGAATAGCAAGAAACGGATCAGGGTACGTCTATGCGACCCAGTTGCCACCTCATTGAGGACTCCCAACAAGCAAACCACGGGGATAAGCAGGAAGGGGGAATCTAGATTATCCACTAAAAACTCCATCACCTCCCTCCAAAAAGAGGCTATAACAGGACAATCCCAAACCACATGTATAAAAGTACCAGTCTCCGCAGAAGAGCGAAAACGTATATCAGACGAGGACACCCCTATACGATTCAGCTTAACAGGAGTCTAATATAACCTCAAAACATACCTTGACTGAATCAACATGTCCCTACTACTAATCACCGTGGAATAATAGGAGCCTTCCACTTCCTTCCATTGGCACTCAGACAAATCAGGAATATCAGCCACCCACTTATGATAGGCTTGCGAAAACGGGCTAGGCCCCAGCATCTGAAGGAGAGCATAGGACTGTGTAAGAGGTTTAGTGAGATCCGTGGTGCCCAGGAGAATCTCCACATCAGAAAACACAGGAGTAAACGCCAGGGAGCCAAACTGCTTGAACCGCATGCTGAAGCAGAAGGTACCTATAATAGGCACTGCCAGGGATATCACATCTGTCCTTCATCTCCGCAAAGGATAGGAAAACCTGATCCTCCCGGAACAAATGAATCATAAATTTGACTCCATGAGAACCTATGAAACCAGCCTCCTGTAAACCATGTAGGTGAGGTAAGTGAACGTTCCCCCACAAGAGTGCCCTAGGAGAGACCTGCTCGACACCACGGACCTTAGCTATAGTTTGCAGAGGGAGAGGATAAGAGGAACAAGAATGATACCTGTACAGTGAGTTAGTGAGAGCTTCATACGAACCCATCAGTGCTCCAGCCAAGGCAGTCGCCAAGTTCGACAGATCCAGGTCAATCCACCACGCTGCATAGACCAATTGAGAAGCAAGAAAATAGTTAAAGACATCGGAAGCAGCTAAACCACCATGCATTTTAGGGGCTTAAAGGAGAACCCGACCGAGTCTGGGAGACTTTCCCTGCCAATAGAAGGATCCCAGATAACCACACAGTCTATTAAAATATTTATTGGGGGGTACCACAGGAGCCAAATGGAAAACATAAAGGAATAACAATAATGCTTATGCAGAAATATAAAATCACATCCCTTCCCCTTCATCCAACCCCTTCCCTTCAATTCCTCGGTTGAACTGGGTGGACTTGTCTTTTTTCAACCGTACTATGCAATTATGTAAGCCAAGTACTGCTTTACAGAATTCAATGGCCCAGATTTACCAATCGGGGACGAAAACTGGTTCCCCACAGCAACCAATCGCCGCCTATGTTTCATATCTTATGGAGCTCTGGTAAAATAAAAGCTGAGCTATGATTGGTTGCTGTGGGCAAAACCAGACAGTTTTTGTCCTAAGACAGATTGATAAATTTTGGCCAATGTCCTTTTGCTCTTCATAGTATGAAAGACCGATACAGATATTTACGATCATTAACTTTAGCTATTCACATTTCTGAAACTTAATACATTGCCATGTTTAACAGTAAAAATGTATAAAGAATATGAAAATTTCCATCCTAAGGTTTTTAACTCCCTTAAGGTTTTAAGAACTATGGTTAATTTCCAGTATTTCATCTTGTAGAAAAAAGTTGTCATACCACAAAAATTCTCTGTGAAGATTACTCCCATCTGCTGCAGTTTCTCTTCATAAGATGTGGCCATTTCTGAGCTGTAGAATGTTGAGGTTTTAAAGACCAATTTACAATCTTCTTAAAAGAATGTCATTCATTTAAAAAAAGGATCATAGCATTAAAATATTTTTAGATCAGCAGGTCTGTCATTTTACTATTTCAGTATCTCAAGGTTAATTACAGATCCAGAAGAATGTGCTGAGCTGCTGTGATGTAGACGTTCACACCGACCTGTCATTAATTAGTTCTGTATGGATATGCAGAATGAGAATATCCATAGTCATATATATATATATATCATTTACAAGACCATCCTCAGTGCTAAATTATTTTAACCAATGCATCTTCTGTGCCATTGTAAAGAAAGACAATAGAAGGGCAGATATTATGTGGGGGGGATATATCAAGACTGACGCCTCGCTCGCTGGTCGTAAATAATCTCCCATCAGCGCACAGGCACACTGGATTTATTTAGGGGATCAAGCCTCTACATAAATCCCAGCGTACCTCAGTGTGCTCTCACTGGAATTCAGCATGGAGATTCCGCAGCAGCAGAGTCCCATTGATTTCGATGGGATTTTGCTGCACTGACTGTGCACATGGTGGAATCTCCGAGCCAGATGTTTCTGGCATGGTAATTCTGATTTCGGTGTTTGCTAAAAGAATGGACATTCTTTTTCAGAACTCTGAGACGGCGCATTCCCATGCAGTTCTGTCTTGCATTCCCATGCAAGATGTCTGTGTAGACATTCTGACATCTGAACATTAACCTAATTGGTGGAAACCATTCCTTTCAATGACTGATAACTCTTGTGTTAATAAGAATCTTATATATGAGAAACTGAGTGCTATCAGAGAGGGTAACAGACTAAGATCACACAAAATATGGACTCTCTGGTTCAATTTCATGAGAATCTTGAATAATATTTTTTTTTACATTGTTATATACATACTCTTTAAGGGTCTATTCACACGTACAGTATTCTGTGCAGATTTGATGCGCAGGATTTGAAGTTGTTTTTAGTCATTCAGTTTACATTGAAATCTGCAGCAGAAAATTCTGTGCATCAAGTCTGCGCAGGCTACTGTACGTGTGGATAGACCATAAAGGAGTACTTCGGGATAGCAAAACTTATCCCCCTATCCACAGAATATCCGTAGTTTCAGGTGCTGCAGAATGGGCAAAACAAAAATTGGAAGAGGACCCTCAGTTTACGCAGAAGATTTTGTTCAGTGATGAGGCAAACTTTTATGTGAAGTTAACAAACAAAACCACCGCTATTGGTCTGACACCAACCCACATTGGATAGATCCCTCCAGAACTGTTGGAACACAAAAATTGATGGTATGGTGTGGTATATGGGGTACAAAGATAGTGGGGCCATTCTTCATCAATGGAAACCTCAAGGCCACTGAATATGTGAAATTGCTACATGATGATGTGTTTCCCTCTTTATGCACTGAAGCTGGCACCTTCCCTGAGTTTTTCCAGCAAGATGGTGCACCACCACATTATGGGTGTCAGGTCCGAGCATTCCTAGATGAACAGTTTCCTAGAAAGTGGATTGGTCGTCGTGGGCCAGTTGAATGGCCCCCAAGGTCTCCTGATCTGACCCCTTTAGACTTTTATCTTTGAGGTCATCTGAAGGCAATTGTCTATGCTGTGAAGATACGAGATGTGCAGCACCTGAAACTACGGATACTGAAAGCTTGTGCTAGGATTTCTCCTGCAGTGTTGCTATCAGTGTATGAAGAGTGGGAGAAGAGGGCTGCATTGACAATCCAACACAATGGGCAGCACATTGAACACATTTTATAAGTGGTCAGAAACTTGTAAATAACTCATGACAGAATAAAGTTACGTTAAAACTAAGCACATCATCGTTTTTCTTGTGAAATTCCCAATAAGTTTTATGTGCCACATGACCCTCTTCCTATTGAAAAAACAAGTGTGTTTCAAAATGGCCGACTTCAAAATGGCCGCCATGGTCACCACCCATCTTGAAAAGTTTTCCCCCGGCACTCGCCCTAAAAAGGGTGACCAAGTAAACACTGTCCCCGAGTCTCACCCTATTATATATCTTTATTCTGAATTCTCTATAAGACTTTAATATATTTGTGCAGTATTTGCTCTGTACTTTTTTTTTTTTTTTTTTTAATCTTTTGGGTATAACATTTTATATTGATCGATTAATAAATACTATGTTATTGGTATTTTTAGTTTGCCCAATTAGTTTGTAATGTTGGAAAAAATTTTTTTTAAAATAAACTTCTTTATGTTCTATATTTGAATGAATGAATGAATGAATGAATGAATGAATGACTGACTGGTCATAAGGCTTTGTGTTTGCATATACCAGTTATGCAAGGCTAAACACACCCAGGCTACACTTTAAATGAATAATCTCTTTTAAAGAAATGTTGGTTACCAGAGCTAGGTGTTTCCTAAACTTCAGGCTACTTACGCAGATGACACCACAAAATTTGTTTTACTTTAGTTTGAGAAGTAAGAATTGTATTTACACGTGTCATGATAATTACCTTTCACTGTGACAACCATGGTATGTGAGATATGTGTTAATGTTGTCTGAAGTTTTTTGATCAATATTAGAAATAAATGAAAACAGAGCATTCCTTGTTTGCCTGTGGTCTCTTACTATTAGCATGTGGGGAGGATGGCATGTGTACAACAAGGTCATACTGTTGGTGGGGCACAGGTGTGTTTTTTTTCTTTCAGATTAGTATTATTATTACCGTATTTTTCGCCGTATAAGACTCACTTTTTCTTCCCCAAAACTGGGGGGGAAAAGTCGGTGCGTCTTATACGGCGAATACACCCCTATAGCGGAGGTCCCTGCGGCCATCAACGGCTGGGACTCGCGGCTAATACAGGGCATCACCGATCGCGGTGATGCCCTGTATTAACCCTTCAGACGCCGCGATCAAAGCTGACTGCCGCGTCTGAAGGGAAAGTGACACTAACCCGGCTGTTCAGTCGGGCTGTTCGGGGCCGCCGCGATTTCACCGCGGCGGTCCCGGACAGCCCGACTGAATAGCCGGGTTAGTGCTTACAGGACACCGGGAGGGACCTTACCTGCCTCCTCGGTGTCTTCTCCGTTCAGGGATCCCCTGTATGGCCGGCGCTCCTTCCTCGTCATCACGCCGTCGCGTACGTGCGTCGGCGTACGTAACGACGTGATGGCGGCGACGTAGAGCAAGGATACCCGGCCAGCAGCAGAGACGTTCCGGAGCGACGGGGACACGGCGACAGCGATGAAGCGACATCCAGGGCACTGGTGATGGGTCCGGAGTGGCGGGGACACATGAGTATTACCTCCTATGAAGTGGTCTTCAATCTGCGGACCTCCAGATGTTGCAAAACTACAACTCGCAGGCTGTCCGGGCATGCTGGGAGTTGTAGTTTTGCAACATCTGGAGGTCCGCAGGTTGAAGACCACTATTGGGTTCAAAATCTTTTATTTTTTAGATTTTGCACCTACCGTGTTTCCCCGAAAATAGTACCTACCCCGAAAATAGGCCCTAGCCGGATTATCGGGGTGGGCTGCAATATAAGCCCTACCCCGATAATAAGACCTAGACCAGTGGTCTCCAACCTGTGGACCTCCAGATGTTGCAAATGTTTGCAACATCTGGAGGTCCGCAGGTTGAAGACTACTGACCTAGACAATGCCCGGGCTGCAAATATTAAAAAGCAATCTTTAACTTACCTTCGTCCTCTGTTCCCCCGTTGCTAAGGAACCGGCCTCGCTGTCCTCCGCTGTTCTCGCTCGCCGGCCGGCTTATTAAATGACAGTCGGCTCAGTCTATCATCGGCAGAGGCGGGACATCGCTGCGGCCGGTGATAGGCTGAAGGCTCTGAGACGTCACAACACCAGGAAGCAGCAAGAACAGCGGAGGGACCATGAGGCCGGTGCCTTAGCAACGGGGGAACGGAGGGCGAAGGTAAGTTAAAGATTGCTTTTTAATATTTGCAGCCCGGGCACAGGAATAGATGCAGCGCAGCGGCTGATAATTATTTGGCAGGGGGGGGGGGGGAAGAAGCTGCGCTCGCGGGTGAAAAATTATCAGTACCCCGATGTGGGGATTGTGGGGTGCAGCACTGGGCTGATAAACCGGCGAGGGTGGGGGAGTTAGGAACGTTGGGGGGCATTTACACCCCCATTATCATCATGTGATATGCGGAGATCGCGCATATCACATGATGATAATGGGGGGGGGGGGTAAATAATGTGGAACCACCATGTTGTTCAACACCATGTTGTTCAATGTGCATTGAAATAAGCCCTACCCTGAAAATTAGCCCTAGTGTGTTTTTTGACCCGGTCCTATTTTAGGAGAAACACAGTATAAATTGGGTGCGTCTTATACGCCGGTGCGTCCTATAGGACGAAAAATACGTTGTTTTTTTTTTTTATATAGAGGAATCGGCAAAAGTCAAAGAGTCATGTTTTTAGTAAACAATAAATATTGGGCCCTGTTGAGAAGGCACAGGATAGGATGCTATTAGTTAGGGCTTGCAAATTGCCATATCACCACTGTACAAGTGACCTGTAATAACACACATAGGCCTGTACATCGCCATGTTATACTTAAACAATCTCACATCAAATATTGCTTCTAGGCAAAAAATTATAAAAGAAAAAAAAACACTTTCAATACCATAATCAGTCTAGAGGAAGAGTGGTACAGTTGCCCATAGCAACCAATCATATTGCTTATTTTATTTTTAAAAATGCTTTTGAAAAATGAAAGGGGGTAATCTGGTTGCTATGGGCAACTGCATAACACTTTTTGATAAATCTCTTTTTATTGATCAAAATGTATGGTCACTTTTATTAACAAAGATATGGAGCTAAAAAAAAAAAAAAAAAAACACTGTAAAAATTGCATAAGAAAGCTTCTAAGAATAAGCAAATTTCCCAGCAACACATTTTCCTAATGAGGTAGTGGCTAATATAAAGATGTGCAAAGGTAACATGTAGCCAAACTAAAACACAAAAAGCTATTCAGTAGTTGAAAAATACCTTAAAATTGTCCAACATAAAGGCCAATAAATAAATTGTGTTTAGATTGCCATAAACTAAAACAGTTCAAAGTACAATTGAAGATAGTGTATGAGAAGTACTTGCCCATAATGCCTCACACATGCAAATTTTTTTGTGCTGTGATCTTTATTCCATACCATTTTTTATTCATCAGAATAAAAAGGTCTCTATTTAATTTTTTGTTTTGTTTACATGTATTCATTTGAAAATTGGGAAAAGGGTGGGTGATTTAAACTTTTAGTATGGAAGAGGTAAATTTATATTGGTATAAATGTATATTGGTATAGATGTTTTTTTTTCTTTAGCCTGATCTTTTCTTGGGATCAGGAGAGACATTTTTCTAATTTGGCACACATTGGTTTATGTCTTATGCACTTCTTGTTTGCTCGTAGTGGCGGATTGCCGCTTCAAGCAGGCACCTGTAAAGTCAGCATACAGCGGTCCTTCAGCAGATCCTCGAGCGGATCCTCAGCGTGGATTGCGCTGCGGATCCGCTGCTGAAGGACCACTGTATGCTGCCTTTACAGGTGCCTGCTCGGAGCGGCAATCTGCCACTACGAGCAGACACACTGCGATGTGCGAGTTTCCGCGCACATGCGCAGTATACTCACGCATCGTGGCTTCTCTCGGCCTAGCTCAGGGAGCAGGGGGAGTGGCCGCATTGCGTTCGAGTACACAGCGCATGCGCAGCAACTCGCACATCACAGCAGTGTCTGCTCGTAGCGGTGGATTGCTGCTCCAAGCAGGCACATCTAAAGGCACCCTGTAGGGGTCCTTCAGCGGCGGATGTGCAGACTAAAATACGCTGTTGATCCGCTCGTCTGAACGTACACTAAGTCTGGATCAATTGAGGAAAAATACAATGCTAAAATTACACATACCCCTCCCCTTCATTTACACCACCATGGTTGAATGTGATGGACCTTTTGTCTTTTTTCACCTGTACCATGTAATTGTCAAACTGATTACTTGCATAACAGAGAGATTGGCTCTGAATTCAGGACAGGCATCTGATTAGTCAATGGATGGAGGCACATTGCATGACTGTAAATATAGAAAAGGAAGTACCAGCATATATAGTGCTGACAGATGTAATAGACTGTTTACATGCTTCCAGAAATACAGTGGATGACTGAAAGGTGTGCAACTGGTTAGGCACACTCTAAGGGGGAAGGGGGAATGGGGAGGAAGGTATAACAAAAAAAAAAAATAGTTCCTGTAACCTGAATGTTCTGGAATGCCAAATTCAAAAATTGAAAAAAAATCTGTGGTCCTTAAAGGGTAGCTCCCACAATCCTATTTTTATTTTTTGCTAGCCCGTTCCCCCGCCCCCGACCCCCACCCCACTACGGCACTAGCCCGTTCCCTCATTACAATTGCAGTTACTGCAGAGGCCGGCAGCGGGCGTGCAGGGGCAGGGGCGGCGGCGGCGATGTGCGGGAGGAGTGGCCAGGGAGCCAATGCGCTCGCTTCCGCCTGTCTGATTGACAGGCAGGTAGCGAGTGCAGCCTAACTGAAAAAGGACTGATTGCCACTCCAAAATCAGTCCTTTTTCAGTAGCCGGTTTTTAAATGTAAATTAAACCTTTAAAAAAATAATAATAATAATAATAAAAGTATATTAGAGATATGTTGTAGTACATAAGTACTACAACATATCAAAAAATAAAGTTGGTGACAGTGCCCATTTAAGCCTAAAAATGATTTGGTGGTTAATAATTTCAAACTGATCACTGAAGTGGCAAGTAGCCTTATACAGTTTAATAAAATGTATGCTAAAAACCTTATGTTCATTTGTTCAGAAGCAAATCACAGTAAAAAGTGAATGTGTAATCCATGATTTTATTCTGCAATTTTGATACTTTTAATACATATAGATATTAGAGATGAGCGAACTTACAGTAAATTCGATTCGTCACGAACTTCTCGGCTCGGCAGTTGATAACTTTTCCTGCATAAATTAGTTCAGCTTTCCGGTGCTCCGGTGGGCTGGAAAAGGTGGATACGGTCCTAGGAGACTCTTTCCTAGGACAGTATCCACCTTTTCCAGCCCACCGGAGCACCAGAAAGCTGAACTAATTTATGCAGGAAAAGTCAGAAACCGCCGAGCCGAGAAGTTCGTGACGAATCGAATTTACTGTAAGTTTGCTCATCTCTAATAGATATGTATCCTTTTTTTTTTTTTTTTTTTTTTTTTTAATCAACTGGTGCCAGAAAGTTAAAAAGATTTGTAAATGACTTCTATTAAAAATCTTAATCCTTCCAGTACTTATTAGCTGCTGAGTACTACAGCGGAGATTCTTTTCTTTTTGAAACACAGAGCTGTCTGCTGACATCATGAGCACAGTGCTCTCTGCTGACATCTCTGTCCATTTTAGGAACTGTCCAGAGCAGCATATGTTTGCTATGGAGATTTTCTCCTACTCTGGACAGTTCCTAAAATGGACAGAGATGTCAGCAGAGAGCACTGTGCTCGTGATGTCAGCAGAGAGCACTGTGCTCATGATGTCAGAAGACAGCTCTGTGTTTCAAACGGAAAATAATTTCCACTGTAGTATTCAGCAGCTAATAAGTACAGGAAGGATTAAGATTTTTTAATAGAAGTAATTTACAAATCTGTTTAACTTTCTGGCACCAGTTGATATATAAAAAAAAGTTTTTCACTGGAGTACCCCTTTAACTGGAACTGCATGTCCTATCAATGGCATCTTGAATGTGGCATATTTTTTAGTACTTTTTTTATAATTATGCAGACATTCAGAAGAGATATATATTTGCTAGTTAACATGTTACATTTATATTTTTTATAGTATTTCATACATTTTTTTTTTTTATTTCACAGGTAACTCTACTTTCTTGGATGACCATGGTCCCCCTTCCCCAAAGGTAATTTTAATGGAAAATTTTCCAGCTTCCAGATATATTTAGTTTGTTAATCTAGGATTGTATACACTAAAAACTATTAGTTCAAAATTCAAGTTATTTCTGCATGCATACTCTTATAGGGAAGTCTGTCAATCACTGGGTAGGACTGCTTACTGGACTTCTACACCCACATTGAGCATTTTTTCTCTTCTCAGCTTCTCCTGCTCTATAACATGCCTGCAGATTATCCATGTTAGGGAGTTATTCAAAAACTAAAACTTATCACCCCTCCACAGGTCATTTAATAACCATGAGAATGGGGGTCTAATGTTTCCTTAAATAAATCAATCGGTGCTCAACCATTCTTGATGCCACTCCATTCGCGTGGGATTTTCCGCTGGATTCTGCTATCTCTGTTAATATCATATAGAGTAATTGAAGTCACAATTGAATCTCAATGGGACGTCCCATTGATCAGACCACCACTGATCAGATAAGGTTTAATCTTGGAATGTTAATTAAGATAAATAATCCTGAATTGACATTTTCTTATGTCTCTACAATACCTAGCAGTGCTTTTGGCAGAAACATACTTTAAACTGGTGTTTCTTATAAGGTCATGTTCACATGGCCGAAAATGTGCAGAATGTCTGTCTAGAAAGCACCAGTGGACATTCTGCACATTTGAATGTTCCTTTGGGTGTAAGGACCGCTCAGAAATGCTTTGTCTCATAGACAGCAATGCATTTCCGAGCAGAATTTGTGAAATGTGAAATTTGTCAAAAGATGACCCCGGGAATTATAGACCTATTAGTTAGACATTAAGCATTTAGTGCCTCCCCCCACCATAATTTCTCCCTGTCTCATCATCCCCCACCCTGTCTCATCATGTCCCACATCATTCCCCCCTCATCATCCCCCCACCCTGTCTCATCATCCCCCCACCCTGTCTCATCATGTCCCTCATCATTCCCCCCTCATCATCCCCCCACCCTGTCTCATCATGTCCCTCATCATTCCCCCCTCATCATCCCCCCACCCTGTCTCATCATATCCCCCATCATTCCTCCCTCATCATCCCCCCACCCTGTCTCATCATCCTCCACCCTGTCTCATCATGTCCCCCATCATTCCCCCCTCATCATCCCCCCAACCCTTTCTCATCCTCCCCCCACCCTGTCTCATCATGTCCCCCCATCATTCCCCCCCTCATCCTCCCCCCACCCTGTCTCATCATGTCCCCATCATTCCCCCCTTCATCATTTCCCCCTGTCTCATCACCCCATTATCCCCCCCTCATCATTTCCCCCTGTCTCATCCCCCCACCCTGTCTCATCATCCTCCACCATGTCTCATCATTCCCCCCTCATCATCCCCCCACCCTGTCTGATCATCCTCCACCCTGTCTCATCATTCCCCCCTCATCCTCCCCCCACCCTGTCTCATCCTCCCCCCACCCTGTCTCATCATGTCCCCCATCATCCCAACTCATCATTTCCCCCTGTCTCATCCCCCCATCACCCCCCCCCTCATCATTTCCCCCTGTCTTATCCCCCCATCATTCCCCCCCCCCCCTCATCATTTCCCCCTGTCAGAAAACCCAACAGCAGTAGATGCTCTGTCCAAGTCCTGGGAATGGGGACTGAATTGTGCTTTACCCCCTCTGGCTCTCATACCAAGAGTGATAAAGAAGATCAAGGAAGACAGGGCAAGGGTTATTCTCATAGCCCCATTCTGGCCTCGCAGGGCATGGTTTTCTTGTCTCCGGGAAAGTCAGTCTCGGACCCTTGGGTCCTACCAGTGATAGCAGATCTGCTTTTATCAGGGTCCAATTTTTCATCCAGAAGCCCGAAATTTACATCTAACTGCAGGGAATTTGAAAGGATGATTCTTAAGAACAAAGGTCTGTCTGATTTCGTTATATCAACCTTACAATCAAGCAGAAAGTCAATAACATCTTCAATTTATTAAAACATGGAAAGCCTACCTAGGCTTACAGAACCCTCTAGTGTGGACTTTAACAAGCCCATTTTAGCCTCTATCCTAGACTTCCTTCAGAAAGAACTAGAAAAAGCCCTAGAGTTAGCCACCCTTAAAGTGCAGGTGTCAGCGCTAGGTTCTTTATTTACCCAGTCCTTAGCCAGTCACCCTTGGATTATCAGGTTTTTATAGCAGTTAAAAGGTTACAAATTCCTAGTGTTCCTCAAACTCCCCCCTGGGATCTGTCTTTAAAGCGCAACTGTCACCACCGTACAGGTAAGGAGGTGTTACCAGTGCGTAGAGAAGAATGTGCAGTAAATGCGGGTGCTTTTACTCACATTCGCCACGGTCTGAAAAGGAAAATTCTTACTTTATTCTGATGCCGGGCCACAGTCGGATGGGCCGGCCGACTCCCGCAGCGGCACACCCCCTCTCCACCTCTTTTCTGCTCCTAGCATTGAGCACTGCCCATCAATCATGCAGGATCAGCAAGATTGACGTGCAGTGCTCCATGCTAAGAGCAGAGAGGAGGTGGAGAGGGGGCGTGCCACTGTGGGAGTCGGCCGGCCCATCCGACTGTGGCCCGGCATCAGAATAAAGTAAGAATTTTCCTTTACAGAGCGCGGTGAATGTGAGTAAAAGCACCCGCATTTACTGCACATTCTTCTCTATGCAATGGTAACTGCACCTCCTTACCTATACGGTGGTGACAGTTGCGCTTTAATTCTTAAAGGGGTTCTCCGGTGCTTACACATAAGATGCCTTATCGCGGGAGTCCAGCTGCTGGGGACCCACGGGATTTGCACACGGCACCCCGTTTGTAATCAGTCCCCGGAGCGTGTTCGCTCCAGGTCTGATTACGGACGACCACCGGGCCGGTGGCTTGTGATGTCATGCCTCCGCCCCTGTGTGAGGTCACGCTCCGCCTCTCAATTCAAGCCTACAGGAGGGGGTGTGACAGCTCTCACGCCCCCTCCCGTAGGCTTGCATTGAGGGGCGGATCGTGACGTCACACGGGGGCAGAGGCGTGACGTCACACGCCGCCGGCCTGGTGGTCATCCATAATCAGACCCGGAGCAAACAAGCTCCGGGGACTGATTACAAACGGGGTGCCGCGTGGAAGATCCCGGGGGTCCCCAGCGGCGGGACTCCGGCGATCAGGCATCTTATCCCCTATCCTTTGGATAGGGGATAAGATGTGTAAGCACCGGATAACCCCTTTAATGCTCTGTGTAAAGAACCCTTTGAACCTTTTACTTCTGTCTCTATTAGGAACCTCACACTAAAGATCGCTCTACTTGTGCCAGTTACATCCACACGTAGAGTAGGTGAGATCGCTAACTTATCATGCATAGAACCATACACTAGAATTCTTCAAGACAGAATAATTCTCAAAACAGACCCAGCTTTTTCCTCTAATGTAGTTTCAAAATTCCATGTCTCTCAGAAGGTTGTTCTACCTTCATTCTGCAGTAATCCTTCTAATGACCAGGAAAGACTTTTTAATATGCTGGATGTTAGTAGATGTGTCCTAAATTACTTAGAGAGAACCAAAGAATTCAGGAAGTCTAACAGATTGTTTGTTCAGTTCTCAGGTCAAAATAGGGGTAATAGTGTTAGGGGTGACACCATTGCAAGATGGATTAAACATGCCATTTGTTTGTCCTATGTCTCCTCTGGCTTTTCTCCTCCTGTTGGTCCCAAGGCTCACTCTACACATGCAATTGCATCCTCTTGGGCCTAGAGGAGAGGAGCCTCGATAGACCAAATCTGTAAGGCGGCCACCTGGTTGTCTCCTCACCCTTTATTTCCGCCACTATAGGTTGGACGTTGGGAGCTTCTCTGATTTATCCTTTTGGTCGCAAGGTTCTCCAAACTGTCATTCCACCCTAATCTTTATCTCTGGTACTCTCTCAGATGGTGCTGTCATGGCAAGGAGGAAAGCCAGTAATTACTTACTGGTAATTCTGTTTCTGTGAGCCATAACATCACCACTACATTCCTACCCTTTTTTCTTCAAATTAGTTCACTGGTGTGTATATATCACTTGGGTGAAGCAAGAAAAAGAGAAAAAAAATTGTTTTGTATTGTATATTATTCTGTTGTCTTCTAACCAAGTAGGAAGGCCGTTTTTAGGTCTCAGTAATCCACTGAGGTCAGAGAGGAGGGGCCTTCCTTTCATTCTCCAAGGTTTCCTGTCCCTGTGGGCGGAGTCCTGGAAACAAAATTACCGGTTACCACCAGAATTTCACGACAGAGTCCCATTGAAGTTTATGGGACTCTGAAATTCTGCATTCTGGATTCCACAAAATAGAATTAACATGTCAATTCTTTTTTTGCGGAATTTCACGGCAGACTCCCATTGAAGTTAATTTCTTGAATGCAAGAAATTCTGCACACATTACACACACAAAATCTTGCCATGTAAATGGGGCCTAACTGAGAGACTTTCTATGGAAAGCTTTTTCATTTCTGTAATGTTTGAGAGGTCTCATCATTTCAAAAAAATTCCCCAAAGCATCTTTTAGATCTGGGCTTTAAGTTGGTCATTAAAGACTATTTTTTTTTAAATACATAAATAATTTTTTTGTACTTATTATGGTGCACAAATGCTGTATCCATAGGGTTTTTTTTGGTATTTTTTTTCCTGTGTTTGAGAGTATTTTTTTATTACCTTTTTGTTTTGCAGCATCTTCTATCTCCTGTTATCTATGAAGTCCTTCAGAGATTTTCGCATGGGATTTCAGCATTTTTTTTTTCATACTGAAGGAACAGATTCATGGACAAATCAAAGCTCAACTTCCATTCCAATAGAACTTAGACTTTTTTAAACTAAATTAATCAATTTATTTTTGAGCCAGAGAAATGTATGCATCAAATCTGAGTGCTAATATTATCAGATTTTTTTGGCCTGTTTGCCATTAATATATTTATAACATTAATGGGGGACATTTATCAAAGGATTTATGCAATTTTTTTTTACTTATATTTGTCTCACAAAATGCCGCACGTGAGACATTTTGCACTTATGGGACACTTTTTAACAGAGAAGCAAGAAAAACAAAATCAACAAATCTTGCGTTGGTACGCTATTTTCATTTTGGAACATGCAATGTTCCTAAATTTATTGTGTGCGACTTTCGTGCAAAAGTCACTTCACGCTTAAAAAAAACTCCTAAATATAAGCAAAATCAGACCTGGCTCAGGAAAACAGCTTACACAAGCTGTAGATGAAATTTCTCACTCCAGACTTTTGCTTGTATTAGCGCCTGGGATCGGTGAGTCTGGAGGACCACAGTCTTGTAGGGTCATGTTTTTTTACCCTTCTGCACAGGTTTTTTTTTCAAAAATGGTGCCCTCCTTATCTTGCCAAACTACAACTTCCAGCATGCTTATTCAGCCCTTTGCATGATGCGAGTTGTAGTTTTTCATAATCTTTTAATGATCTCTGAACTTTTACCCTCAAAATTTATCCACAGCTACAAATCCCAGCATGCCAAGACAGCAAACTTCTGTCTGGCCATGCTGGAAGTTGTAGTGTAGCAAGATCTTGAGAGCCAGTTGGGAGATCACTGTGCAGTGTTCTCTTCACTTTTACCATCCAAATCTATTCAAACTACAAATCCCAGCATGCTTAGAGAGAAAAGAGCTGTCTGGCCATGCTTTGAGTTGTATTTTGTCAAGAACTTGAGGGCCACATTTTATTGAAAACTGCACATTGATCTGCAAACTCAGGCCCTTCATATCTTGCTTAACTACAAATCCCAGCATTCCCTGACACCAAACGACTGTCTGGCCATGCTAGGAGTTGGACTTTTTCAAGATCTATAGTGCCACTGTTCGAGGAACACGGTACATTGTTCTACAAACTCTGGTCCTCCAGATCTTGCTAAACTACAAATCTCAGCATGCCTAGTCAGCAGCAGTGATCTCAGAACTGTTAATCTCAAAATCAGGGCAAACTACAAATCCCAGCATAGCCAGACAGCACAAGGCCATGTCTGGCTACGTTGGAGGTTGTATTTTTGCACGATCTTGTGGGCAACATTTTGTAGATCACTGTTTGGTGGTCTTTCAACAGTGGTGGTCCAGATTTTGAATTACTTCTACTGCATGCATGCACAGATAGCTAATGTGCATGATTGCAGTTGTAGTAGTGTGCCTATAGCTTTTGTATAACTAAAACTGCCAGCATACCCTTTGGCTGTCATAACATGCAACAGCTGGAGGCACAATGGTGGAGAAACAACAACTTATGGTCTGTTACCTAAGTTTGTGTTTACAAACCAGTGTCTTACCTCTGTTGCAAAACGACAACTCTCAGCATTCGACATTTTCATAACGACGCTTATACACATATCCAGTGGGGTCAAAATCAAGGTGGCTTGGGGGTGAAAGGGACATTGTGTAGACTCTAAATCTGGGTTTTCACAGTCAGAATTCATTTGCAGCAGGATCTGTTCTGCAGCACTTGGCGGGTCAGGGTGGTTTTTCTTTTGAAGTCTCTTCCGTCCCAATTCTGACATTTTAAAAAGAGAACCACGTCTTGACCAGCTTCACAAGTACTGAAAAGTTGCCCCACTGTAAGGGGCAATTTCACAAACTGTAGGTGCTGTAACAACAGACTTCACCTGACTGCAGAGCTAATCCAATCAATCTTGCTTCTTCACGGGCTCATGTGAGTTGTTTTTTTTTTTGGGTGGTTATCAAATTTTTGACTCCTGTGTGACAAAATTATTACTTTTGTGCGACCCAGAAACAAGTTAGAAAGCGATGAGAGAGGTAAACAAAGAAATACGACCACCCAGCCACCTAGAACATCTGCCAGCTATGTTGTGCAACTACAACTTCCAGCATTTCTGCACTGGAAGGGCATGCTGTGAGTTTTACTTGCAATAAATATATATATATAGCACAAAATATTACACTGGTCACCAAGGTTACAGGGGTGCCTGGGGGAGCTGTCCCAAATGGCCTGAAACCTCTCAAATAGCACACAAAGGCCTAGATGATAAATGGAAAGCAAAATTGAGGCTTGCAGGGGAGGGCAGCAACAATGGGCATTGGGCATGAGTTGCTGAGATCCCAAATATTACTAAAAACCCAATTTTATTTGGCAGCAAGAATTGAAAGCTGAATTAAAAACATATGTAGGGCTTCCCATGTTTAAAATCTCAAAAACATAACAATCAGGCAGCCACACACTGACATTAACAAGGTGGGAAAGGAACATTATTTGCCCTCCCTGCCTTAGGATTGCCAAACTGTTCCAAATTAGGCCCGTAAGTGCCATTTTTGAACATACCTACTCTTCCCGGAACCATGGTGTTGCTGGGTACCAGGTTAACAAATGTGAGATACTGATTCATGATTTGGAGGTTTACATTAAGCCCTGGCTTGAAAATGCCCGAAATCTCAAACATTTTTAAAGTACATATATATATACATTTTTAACCCCTCCCCCAATAAATGTATATATTGTACCCTGGCTGCAGGAGTCTACCGGTGGCTGGGGAGGCTACATTAGTGTTTGTACTACAACCCCCATCATGGAACATATTCCATTATGGGGTTTGTAGTACAGGGGCTGAGGATTAGATCACACCGGGTCTCACTTCTGAGACCCGATGCGATTAGAAGTTATTAAACAAGGGGTCAGGTGGCATGCTGTGCTCCCCTGCGATGTACAATGTATTTTACTTTCATTTTTAATTCCCCACCGGGAGCCCTGAATGGCCGGTACTGATGACCATTCAGGGCTCCCGGCAGGGTTTTTAAACTTCAGTGTGCCTTACTGTATAAAAACATTCCCCATTAAGTATGTATGATTTCCCCCCCCCCCCCCCCTGCCTGCTGCCAGGCCAGCTTCTCGTCTTCTAACACTGTTACAGCGCACAGCAGGGGCATGCCATTCCATTCCCTGCTGCTCATCTCCGTATTTGTCAGAGAAGAAGTGTAGAATGGAGGGACTTGTCCCCCCTGTGCGCTTTTATAGCGCTCCATTCCCCACCGCCAATACCTGACCTGTACCCCCAATGCTCTGCCTCATTCATATATTCCCCACTGCCGCCCAACATGTTCCCGCTGCTGCCCTGTTCCAAGCGCAATCAGAGCGCACAGCTGGGACATGTCAGTCTATTCCTCACTGCTCATCTCTGTCGCGTATGTTGTCCCTGCTGTATGTTCTGATTGCGCTTGGAGCAGGGCACCAGCGTGGACATGTTGGGCGGCGGTGGGGAATATATGAATGAGGCAGCACATTGGGGGTACAGGTCAGGTACTGGCGGTGGGGAATGGAGCGCTATAACAGCGCACAGGGGGGGACAGGTCCCTCCATTCTCCGCTGCTCCTCTGTCAGATACGGAGATGAGCAGCAGGGAATGGAATGGCATGTCCCTGCTGTGTGCTGTGACAGCGCTTCAAGATGACTGGGCAGCAGGCAGGGGGAAATAATACATATACACATGGGGGTAATAAAATGAATATACTTAAGGAGGAATGTGATTATACAGTAAGGAACACTGAAGTTTAAAAACCCTGCCGGGAGCCCTGAATGGCTCCTTCGTACAGGCCATTCAGATATTTACATATCTTATAGATATTTACATAATAAAGTCCCCTGACATGGCCCCCATACATAATAAAGTCCCCTGACATGGCCCCCATAAAGACCCTTCACACAGCTCCATGGAAAAACAAAAATGCCACTCACCTCTGCCTCGTTCCCCCGCTGCTCGCTGCTGCATCACAGGAAGCCCAGGAGTCACAGGACTGAGCCGCTGGCTCCTTCCTGTCTTGTCAGCTGTCGCAGCTGAGCACATACTCAATGCTGTGTGCGTCTTAAAGGCGCACTCAGTGTTGAAGGCTGCGGTCACTCAGGGATTTGGGCAGGTGCGATGGGGCCCGCAGGTGAATGGTCTGGTTATGCACATGCAGGGACCATGCCTACACCGGTCCAGGCATGTAGCAGCCCTAAGGCCCCGGGCCCCATACTGGGGTACTGGCTGTACCCTCCTGATGGCGGCCCTGCAGTTTAGCTAGATAGACAGGAGTGTATTGCTGTATTAAGTGTGTGTTTGTCTTCTCTAAGCATTGTCTCCGTATTGTTTTTGTAGTCTATTAGGGAGAGAGATCATATTTCCTTTGGACCCCACAAGTTGTTCGTTGTCAAAATGAAAACTAGAATGTATATTATGTTGCACAACATATAAGATCCATGGTCTCAAACTGTGACCCTCCAGATGTTGCAAAACTTCATCTCCCAGCATGCCCAGACAGCCGTTGGCTGGGAGTTGAAGTTTTGCAACATCTGGAGGGCCACAGTTTGGGCCACAGTCCTAAATTTCTAGACAATAATGTTTAGTAAGTCTGTAAGAAATTTTTATTTGAAATGGGGTCTTGGGTTGAAAACTCTGATTGTGGGTGTATGAGTTGCTTGTACTGTATTATATTCCCCTCTATTGAACAGTCAATTTAAGTCCTGTTACACACAATTCCAATTATGTACCCAATTTAATATATCAGAAAAGCAACAAAACAGAGCAGAGTTAGATATCACAGAAAGTCTCAGTAAATGTGTGCTGGATTCTGGCTTATTAAAAGACTTTAATGAAGCAGATTTGTTTTGGCCTCGAGGTTGCAGCAAATTTTTTACCTACAAGCCCGCATGAGGGCTTGTTTTATGTGGGAGCAATTGTGCTTTACAATGACATAATTTATTTTTTCACAGAATATACAAAAGGTCAATCAGAATTATTTGCGGGGGGTTGGGGGATTTAGTTTCTATGTTATATTTATTCTGTAGGTCAATTCGACTTCAACAATACCAAATTTATATAGGTTGTTTTATTAAATTTTTTTTATTTTACTATAACTTTTTGTTGAAAAATTAGTATGCTTAAAAGTGTCTTCTTCTGACCCCTATAACTTTTATTTTCATATTTGGGTGGGGTATGAGGGCTAATTTTTGCTGATCAGTACCATTATTGTTTTGATGTGAAATTTTCATTGTTTTTATTCCTGTATATATATTTTTCTGGCTATATTTTATAACTTCAGACATTTCTGCATGTGCTGATATCAAATATGTTTGCTTTTTTTTTTTTTTTTTTTTTTTTTTTTTACAAAAATGGGAAAAGAGGGGTGATTTAAACTTGTGTTATGGGGGGGTTTATTCACGTTTATTAAATTATTTTTTATTTTACTTATCACTATTTGAAAGTCTCCATAGGAGACTATTACATGATACAATCTTCTGATTGCTAACACTGTTCAATGCTATACTATAGGCATAATGTCACAGAGGTGTTGCTAAAACACAACTTTTACTGAATTATTAAAATAATACAAAACTGACCAAATCCATACAAAGATGCCCTTTGGGGGACAAACAAAAGAAGAGTTATTCACATTACCATCAAATATATGGTCCTCTATAATTGGCAATACCAGGTGTCCTGGTATATCTCTCACAATAGGCACCTGGTATATAGGTAATGTCTTACAAGTAATATTTATGTATAATTAAATGAAAAAAGACTTGACATGTTTCTCCTACACTTGTGTGGGTTCATCAGGAGACATAGATAAAGACTGTGAACAAATATGGAGCCAAACCATCATTCTCACTCCAGGGCACAGGAACTATGAGTGACCCTAAGGGGTCTTAACTTGTCAGAGTGCATCAGATGTAATGTTCCATATTAATAGTTAATCAAATGAAAAAGACTTATCAACCCAGGTGCAGGATGTAAAGATATTCCCTTGCCTTTTGTTTACAGGTTAATCTTCTGTGTCCAACAATCTTAACTGGCTGATATTCAGGTTTCCACATTTGTTATTATGGCTCTATATTTGTTTGCAGTGTTCATCTATGTCTCCTGATAAACGTGAGAAAAGTGTCAAGTCTTGAAATCGCCAACCTTTCAAACATCTAAATGGCTGTTCTAGGAGCTTTTTAATCTAGAATTATTTTCCATTTGATTACATATATGGTAAATATTAATGTAACATGCAATATACCAGATACCCACTGTAAGTGATATGCAACGACACCTGGTATTGCTTGTTATAAAGAGACATATATTTGATAATGTAAATACATTTATTCTTTAGTCTGTCATATTGTGTGGATTTGGTAAATTTTTTGTACTATTTTAATAATTCAGTAGCAACTCCTCTGTGAAATTATATATGTTTTATATTTCTTGGTCCTACACATGTCCAGTTATTAGAGAAATCACAAACGTGCAAGAATGGGGGCACAAGAGTATAGGCATCAAATTATGTAACAACACAAAATATACAGTCATGGCTGTAAATGTTGGCACCCCTGAAATTTTTCAGAAATGAAGTATTTCTCACAGAAAAGGATTGCAGTAACACATGTTTTGTTATACATGTTTATTCCCTTTGTGTGTATTGGAACTAAACAAGAAAAGGGAGAAAAAAAGCAAATTGGACATAATGTCACACCAAACTCCAAAAATGGGCTGGACAAAATTATTGGCACCCTTAACTTAATATTTGGTTGCACACCCATCAGTCACTTCCTATAACCATCAATAAGCTTCTTACACCTCTCAGCCGGAATGTTGGACCACTCTTCCTTTGCAAACTGCTCCAGGTCTCTCTTATTGGTAGGGTACCTTTTCCCAACAGCAATTTTAAGATCTCTCCACAGGTGTTCAATGGGATTTAGATCTGGACTCATTGCTGGTCACTTCAGAACTGTCCAGTGCTTTGTTGCCATCCATTTCTCGGTGCTTTTTGACGTCTGTTTGGGGTCATTGTCCTGCTGGAAGACCCAAGATCTTGGACGCAAACCCAGCTTTCTGACACTGGGCTGTACAGTTTGACCCAAAATCCATTGGTAATCCTCAGATTTCATGATGCCTTACACACATTCAAGGCACCCAGTGCCAGAGGCAGCAGAACAACCCCCAAACATCATTGAACCTCCACCATATTTCACTGTAGGTACTGTGCTCTTTTCTTTGTAGGCCTCATTCTGTTTTCGGTAAAGAGTAGAATGATGTACTTTACCAAAAAGCTCAAAATCTCATCTGTCTACAAGACATTTTTCCCAGAAGGATTTTGGCTTACTCAAGTTCATTTTGGTAAAATGTAGTCTTGCTTTTTTATGTCTCTGTGTCAACAGTGGCGTCCTCCTGGGTCTCCTGCCATAGAGTATAATTTCATTTAAATGTTGACGGATAGTTCACGTTGACATTGGTCCCCCCTGAGCCTGCAGGACAGCTTGAATATCTTTGGAACTTGTTTGGGGCTGCTTATCCACCACCCGGACCATCGTGTGTTGACACCTTTCATCAATTTTTCTCTTCCGTCCACACCCAGGGAGATTAGCTACAGTGCCATGGGTTGCAAACTTCTTGATAATGCTGTGCACTGTGGACAAAGGGAAATCTAGATCTCTGGAGATGGACTTGTAACCTTGAGATTGTTGATATTTTTCCACAATTTTGGTTCTCAAATCCTCAGACAGTTCTCTTCTCTTCTTTCTGTTGTCCATGCTTAGTGTGGCACACACAGACACACAATACAATGACTAAGTGAACTTCTCTTCTTTTTATCTGCTTTCAGTTGTTTTTATATTACCCACATCTGTTACTTGCCCCAGGTGAGTTCAAAGGAGCATAACATGCTTGAAAAAATCTTATTTTTCCACAATTTTGAAAGGGTGCCAATAATTTTGTCTTGCCCATTTTTGGAGTTTGGTGTGACATTATGTCCAATTAGCTTTTTTTCCTCCTTTTTTGGTTTAGTTCCAATACACAAAAAGGCAATACACATGTGTATAGCAAAGCATGTCTTACTGCAATCCTTTTTTGTGAGAAATACTTCATATTCGTGAAAAATTTCAGGGGTGCTAACATTTACAGCCATGATTGTATATTTACCCCTATATGTATTATTAGCCTATATGTTGGTTCCTATATACATAGAACACAAGAAGAAGAAGGAGCTACAAAAACTTATTGTGCAAAAAATAGCTAAAATGTATTTATTCATGATGAGATACGAGATAAAATTAATTTGTTCTCATTGTCTGAACATTATTAAACAATTTTTTGCATAAATCATTTTTAGTGGCTCTATTTTTTCCTCACGGGTCCAGTTATGTAGTACATGTGAATGTGAGGAGTATGCCATAGCAGACATACTGTAGCATTGATCAGTGTTACAGACTGCTAAGGCTGCCTGTATAACTGGATTACCATTCTGACAGCATGGAAGAAGGTTGGCACCCACCGTCCTTCATCCCAGCTGATCGGGACCCCAAGGTTACCCTGCAAAGGTCTCGTTCAGCTCCCCCAAGCCCAATGACATTAGGAATATAGACTTCCCGCAATCAACTTCACGTATGAGATCTAAAGTGCTTATGTTGGGCATAAGCACGATCTTCACTGCCCGGGATTAGAGGTAAGTCCTGGCTGCTTATATCAGCTATTTCACTCAGTCTATGAAGCAAGGGCAGCTCCTGTGCACACTACAAAGACGGTAAATCCGCACAACTAAAATAAACGTCCTTTCACGTTAAAATATTCCCGTCCATGACATAAATTAAAGTCATCGGTCAGTAAAGGAATAATAGCCTGAAACTTTGCTGCTCTTGCTTAAAGTGGTACTCTGCCTCTAGACATCTTATCCCCTATCCAAAGGTGTCAAGCCCCCTCTCATAGACATGCATTGAGGTGGCATGGCCATGATGTCACAAGCGGGTCGCAACCGTGACGTCACGAGCCTTCGGCACTGCACCCGACGCTCTAAAAGAATGCCGGGTGCAGCAGGGAGATTGCGGGGGTCCCCAGCGGTGGGACACCCACGATTAGACATCATATCCCCTATCCTTTGAACAGGGGATGTCTATGGGCGGAGTACCCCTTTTAATGTTGCCTGAATGCTTCTGTGGATATCAAGCACACAGTCCATAGACAGCATTGTAAAACCAGTTATGTTGTTAGGTTCACTGAAACCTTGAGCTGATATAGATATGTCTATAATAATACACATGTTTTTGCATACATTATTTAATTATTATGCAAGACACATACTGGAAGGTAAAGATTCCTAGAAGAACTTGTATAGTCGTAGCAGACATGAAATGAATTTTTACTGCTTTGCGATTGTTATTGCATGATGATAGTTGTGCTGTGCTCACTTGTTGTCTTATGTTAAACGCATGGCACATTGTGGGATATTTCCTCCTTGACTCATAATGCTGAAAACATAACATTACAGACAAATGACAAACTGATGTTGGGTAAGTCTGTATATACTGTAGCTTTTTGTGGTCCCCAGGTTTACCACATATATTTTAGGCAAAATGGCTGATTCTATTTTAGGACATTTGCAAGGAAACGTGAAAACATTTTTAGTAGCCATCAACAAAAATAGCTATTGAATAAGCTACTTAGTTCTTATGATGTTTTGGCATACATATGCCAGCTAGGACATTCTCTATAACATTATGACTGGTGTGAGTCTCAACACTGGAATCCCAAGAACAAGTAAAAGGGACCTAATACAGGACTGGTTTTTAGAATGTGTGGTCCTGGGCAAAATTACGGTAAATGTGGGGCTTCAAATGCTGAAATATCGTACCAACAACACAGTCACATACTATATACTATGATCAGTCACAAAACAAAGACTATTTCTACCAATAATACTGTTATATAAAGCCCAAGTAATACTGCCACACCAAGATAACTACCATTGCCAACAGTGACTAAGTTATATCATCATACTGTTGCTAAATAAAATCACTATACCAAGATCAACATTACCCCCATACAGTGGCCATATAGTTGTTCACTTTCCCTTTTCTTCTCCTTCCGGCCCAGACAACCATGACTACTACTTCTAGTCATAACTAATCTTTGCTAAATCTGCCAACAAACATCATAGGCCCTGCCATTTTCCTGCAGTTTTCCTGCCTTCTCCCAACTTACACAAATGTCCCATCCATAAAGCTTAAAATGGCAATAATGCCCCCTTGATGCCCCACTCTGATAATACCCCTCTTTGGTGCCCCACAGAGTGAGTGTGTAGGTAGGGAATAGGTAGGTGCCATCCTAGGAAGAAAATCCCCCCATCCCCACCCATTAGGTATTTAGGCAGGGCTCAAGTCCTGCAGAAACGTGTAGGAACTGAGTTTCTGCACTTTTTTCACAGCAGGAACACCATTCCCATTAGCAGGAGTCCTGCAGGAACAGCCCTTGAGTGGGAGAGTTCCCACACTTTTGTTCCTGGGACTTGACCCCTGTATTTAGATAGGTTCTCCACATTTAAGGGGTTGTCTGGGCATAATAAATAAATAAATAAATATATGGCAATAGGGCATCAAAATACCCATGGATCCTATGGGGATGGCCCTGTCTACTACACTGCTCTACATTACTACTCCGTGAAAACCTTTTTTCTTTTAAATCAACTGGTGGCAGAAAGTTAAACATATTTGTAAATTACTTCTATTAAAAAATCTTAATCCTTCCTGTACTTATTAGCTGCTGAATACTACAGAGGAAATTATTTTCTTTTTGGAATGCTCTCTGATGACATCACGACCACAGTTCTCACTGCTGACATTATTATAATAATAATAATAACGCTTTATTTATTGTTGTCCTTAGTGGGATTTGAACCCAAGTCCCCAGCACTGCAAGGCAGCAGTGCTAATCACTGAGCCACCATGCTGCCCTTAGCATACACCTGCTATGCATGGTTGCTAAAATGGACAGAGATGTCAGCAGAGAGCACTGTGTTTGTGATGTCATCAGTGTTCCAAAAAGAAAGGAATTTCCTCTGTAGCATTCAGCAGCTAATAAGTACTGGAAGGATTAAGATTTTTTAATAGAAGTAATTTACAAATATGTTTAACTTTCTGCCACCAGTTAATTTAAAAGAAAGAAGGTTTTCACCGGAGTACCCCTTTAAGAACATGCACCATAAATGTATGACGCTGCAGCGATTAACTTTGCATTACATTTATGGCGCGGCTTTTAAGGCCAAAATGGGCTGTATCGTTAAAGGGGTATTCCATGATTTTTTTTTTATTTGACTATGCTACAGGGGCTGTAAAGTTAGTGTTGTTCATAATATAGTGTCTGTACCTGTGTGTGACAGTTTTCTCACAATTCTTATGTGATTTTCACCCCAATATTTATTTTTGACAGCATACAAAATGACTGTTGTCTCGGATTTTTCCCAGCTTGCAATGCGGCCGAGACCTGACTCACTAGTCAGCTGATGACTCAGGGATCAATCTGCAACTAATGCAACAGCTGGAGGCACCCTGATTGAAAACCACAGGTCTTTTGTTTCAATGGGTGGGGTGGCTGATGTGTGGGAGGGAGGAAAATGGAATTGTGGGATTTGTAGTAAAAAAAAAAAAGAAAAGTCAAGCAGGAAATACAAGTTCACAAAAAGCTAGCCACAGTGTTATGGTAATCTAATGACATAGCCATTTAGTCCCAAGACAAGCGCAGATCCTTTCAAGCATGTCCATTACTGTCTGGCAGGTACGTACTAAAATCACCTTATGGTGAATAACCCCTTTAACCCCTTAAGGACTGAGCCCTTTTTCGCAATTCTGACCACCATCACTTTAAGCGTTAATAACTCTAAAACGCTTTTACTGAATATTCTTATTCTGAGATTGTTTTTTTCGTGACATATTCTGCTTTATTTTGGTGGTAAATTTTGGGCGTTACTTGCATCCTTTCTTGGTGAAAAATCCCAAAATTTCATGAAAATTTTGAATATTTTGCATTTTTCTAACTTTGAAGCTCTCTGCTTGTAAGGAAAATGGATATTCCAAATACATTTTATTTTTATTCACAAATACAATATGTCCACTTTATGTTGGCATCATAAAATGGACATATTTTTACTTTTTGAAAAAATTAGAGGGCTTCAAAGTAGAGCAGCAATTTTCAAAAATGTCATGAAAATTGCAAAATCTGAAGGGACAGATGTTACAGAACTACAACTCCCAGCATGCCTGGGCGGTCTAGGCATGCTGAGAGTTGTAGTTTGGCAACATCTGGAGGGCTACGGTTTGGGCACCACTGTATCAGTGGTCACCAAATTGTGACCCTCCAGATGTTGCAAAACTACAACTCCCAGCATGCCCAGACAGCCTTTTGCAGTCCGGCCTTCCTAGTGGTTGCCACAGTAAAGATCACTTTACTTTCACTTTCATTTTTTCCCCCCACCGTCGATTCCCTACCTGAGCCGTGATCTCCGGTGGATGTCTGCGATGATCGCCGGGCCCCACGCATCTGGTCCTCAGGTAAAGGCCTCCATCTTCTCCCCCCCTGTTCTGCCTGACATCCAGGGGTGGGCAGAATGGGGGGTTTCCATGGCAACTCCCTGTCCTGTGCTGCCATTGGTCAGAATTCTGACTAATGGCAGGGGATAGGAGGAGATCGCAGCACTGCGACCTCACTCCTATCCCTTAGGATGATTGGGGCTGTCACTAACAACTCCGATCATCCCTATTTTCCGGGTGATCGGATCACCAGAGACCCAATCAGCCCGTAATTGGAGAAAATCGCATGTCTGAATTGACATAACATTTTCTCTGATCGCCAACTCAGCAGGCATCCCGATCCTGTCCCCAACCGGCTAGCGGCAGGGACCGGAATTCCCACGGGCGTATCCATACGCCCTCAGTCCTTAAGGACTTTAAAACGGGGGTGTATGTATACGCTCGCCGTCCTTAACAGGTTAAGGGGTTAAAGTAAAAACTATAAAAGAGCTGCAGCCTTCAGATTAAAATCAGTAGGGTCCACAAAGATCAGTAAGTCATGACGTAACCCTGCAATATGACATTACTGTTAATGGTAGTAAAATCACTTTAATTCTAAGGGGAAAAATGCCAGTAAAAATTGTGGTATTAAGATGGTGGTGCTTTAAATAAGGTTTCCCTGAAAGGGGTACTCCACTGTAAAGCATTTTTTTTAAATCAACTGTTGCCAGAAAGTTAAACAGATTTGTAAATTACTTCTATTTAAAAATCTTATTCCTTCAAGTACTTATCAGCTGCTGTATGGAAGTTATTTTCCTTTCTGTCTGACCACAGTACTCTCTGCTGACACCTCTGTCCAATTTAGCAACTGCCCAGAGTAGGGGAAAATCCCCATAGTAAACATATCCTGCTCTGGACAGTTCTTGACACGGACAGAGGTGTCAGCAGAGAGCACTGTGGTCAGACAGAAAGGAAATTCAAAAAGAAGAGAACATCCTCTGGAGCATACAGCAGTTGATAAGTACTAGAAGGGTTAAGATTTTCAAATAGAAATCATTTACAAAACTGTTAAACTTTCTGACATCAGATTTGTAAATTATTCTATTTAAAAATCTAAATCCTTCCATTACTTACCAGCTGCTGTATGCTCCAGAGGAAGTTGTGATGTTCTTTCCAGTCTGACCACAGTGCTCTCTTTGGGGGATATTTATCATTGTTGCTTTGGTAAGTGAGTTCTGTAGGCATTTTCTTCTTGCTTTGGTTTTGCTTATGTATTACACATTTATCATACTATCACAGGGGGTTGATAAATTTGGCTTACATAAGCAAAAACCAATAAAATCACTTTTGAATACCATTTTTTTTAGCACACATAAGCAGGAACCAATAAATCACTTCAGAACACCAATTTGTAACCCCACCTCAAGTCGCAGCTGTGAAAAATGTGTGATACGTGTGTGTGTGTGTGTATTTATAAAAACATTTTACCACTTTTTTTTCCCCCAGATGTAGTTACCCATTTTTTTTTCTTCAGTTCTATGTATCCCGTGGACTATTCCGGATTTGGTGGAGTACGATGTCCAGCGTTTTTTTATTTAATATTAATAAAATGGTTAACGAGGGCTTGTGGGGGGAGTGTTTTTTTTTTTTTTTTAATAAAAGTTTTTAAACGTGTTTTTTATTTTATTTTACTTTACAGGCTTAGTAGTGGAAGTTATATTATAGACAGAGTCCATTACTAAGCCAGGGCTTAGCTTTAGTCCCAAAAACAGCTAGTGCTAACCCTCAATTATTACCCTCCAGTACCCACCACCACAGGAGTGCTAGGAAGAGCCGGTACCAACAGGCCCGGAGTGTCAAAAAGGCGCTCCTGGGCCTAGGCAGTAACAGGCTGACATTATTTAGGCTGCAGAAGGCCAGTAACAATGGCCCTTGCCCACCCTGGTAACGTCAGGCTGTTGCTGCTTGATTGTTATCTGGCTGAAAATAAAAATATGGGGAACCCCACACACATTTTTTCATAAATAATTTAATATTTTAAAAAAACACATAGGATTCCCCCTATTTTTATTCTGTCAGATACCAACCAAGCAGCACCAGCCTAACGTTACCAGGGTGGGCAAGGATCATTGTTACTGGCCCTCCCCAGCCTAAGTAACGCCAGACTGTTACCGCCTAGGCCCAGGAGCACCATTTTTTATGCTACAGGACTGTTGGTACCGGCTCTTCCCGATACCCCTGTGGCGGTGGGTACCAGGGTAATAATTGGGGGTTATCACTAGCTGTTTTTGGGGCTAACGCCAAGTCCCGGTTTAGTAATTAACTCAGTCTATAAGACAGCTTCCACGACAAAGCCTGTAAAGTAACACGTTTAATAAAACTTTTATTCCAAAAAACACTTTCTTGTTAGCCATTTTATTAACCTTAAATAAAAATAAAAATGCTGGTCATTGAGGTAGTCCACAGGATTTATGAATCTGAAATGAGAAGAAAAAAAACATGGAAAATAGGTTAGTACATTTATTGTCACCAGCTCGCACATCTCCCACCTGCGCCGCACGACTACAATTCCCAGCATGCCCTCACTGTAAGGGCATGCTGGCTGGTTGGAGATGTTCAGGCGGGTGACAAGCAAGCCAGAGAAGCTCACACATCTCCTGCCACCTGCGCTGCACAACTACAACTCCCAGCTTGCAGTAAGGACATGCTGGGAGCTGTAGTCGTGCAGCACGGAACAGGAGATGTGCGGGCGGGTGACAAGCTTGTCACCTTCCCCTGCAGCATGAATACAACTCCCAGCATGCCCTTACAGTAAGGACATGCTGGGAGTTGTAGTTGTGTGACACGGCAGGCGGGAGATGTGCTTATCACCTGCCTCCGCCGCATAGCTACAACTCCCAACATGCCCTTACTGCAAGGGCATGCTGGGAGTTGTAGTCGTGCAGTAGGGGCAGGTGAAAAGCTTGTAACCCACCCCTGCTGCAGGACTACACCTCCCAGCATGCTATTACAGTAAGGATATGCTGGGAGTTGTAGTTGTGCTGCGCTGGTGGGTGACAAGCTTGTAACCCGCACGCACATCTTCCACCCGCCCTGCACCACAACTCCCAGCATGCCCTTACAGTAAGGACATGCTGGGAGTTATAGCCATGTGGTGCGGGTGGCAGATGTTCCCGCACATCTTCCTCTTGCCGCACCACTACAACTCCCAGCTTGTCCTTACTGTAAGGGCATGCTGGGAGTTGTAGTAGTGCAGGGCTGACTTAATGAAAGACTATCTTTATGCTTCCCTCTGGATCCACCTCACACTTCACCAAGGAAAAACAGGAAGTGGATCAAACTTAGCTTTTAATCACAATTTAGAATTCACACAATAAACGTGAAGTAAATAGTAACTGGGGCTCCTGGTAGGGAGCCACCAGTTTAGGATATAACCAAAAAAATACCCTCCACCACAGTTAAGATACAAGGGTATGAAAGTCAATGGTCACAGCAATATTATGAATCATGCAATATCTCTCACCACCTATCCCACCTGCAATTCTGCTTAAATTCCGTTCTGCAAAGCTTGCATCAGAATTTTTGTGGAATTGTGGCGGTAAATCCACTGTGTGAATGGGACAGCGAAATCCCATTGAAATCAATGAGCAGTAAATTTTGGCGGTATTTCCAGCAGAATTCTTCTGTGGGATTCTGCACTGAAATTCCATTGTGTGAACATAGCCTAGAACATTACGCATAGTAAAGGAAAATGGAAATACAAAAATTAAATGTAGCTGTGTCCTTAAGTCCAAAATGGGCTGTGCCCTTAAGGGGTTAATAGAGATAGACTAAGTCTAACAATGGGGACATTTTGTAAATGTGAGACCCCTAGTGGCTTTGAAAAAAAGAAGAAAGCACAAAACACTTTAAAGCCAATCAATGAGAGTACTCATACTATCAGACAAGCACCATTTAAATTTGGTGATTCTGTACTACACATCCACAGTCCTCTCAACCACGGTTTTAGGTCCGGTTGTAAAAGCGCATACGGCGCAAAAATGAGCCGACCGGACCGAACGTTTCACTCCGGTCGGCTCATTGAAGTGAATGGCATACGGGAGCGCATACGGTTACATACGGGAGCGCAAGCTTTTAGCTCCCTCCTGCCGTATGCGCTCCCGTATGGGACAAAACGTAGTGTGAACCCACCCTAAGGTGATTCAGTCAGTATTGAGAAGCATTTCTGCAACAAGACTATTTATTAGGTACCTTTTTCTGCATAGACATGCATATGTACATTCGTGTCATAAGTCAGGAGAACAAGTACTGGCAGGTGGCGGCTGCTTTCAGCTGACACCTGCCGGTAAAGATGGGCTCGAAGATCACTCCATTGTACATCATTTATTTGTTTAAGTGCCTCAGTCACATCATTAAAACAGTCAGAGCTGCCATCAGAAATGTTGGGGCCCCTTACACAGTTTGTAGTTGGCACTCCCCCCCCCCTCACTGTGGCACATGCTGGATGTTATCTTAGTATCGGGCTTAGAAAGATCAAATAATATTGCCACTCCAGGACAACATATTAGTTCTGCAACCAACATACTGTAAGGAAATAAAAGCCACTGTACACAGGGCAGTATCACTAATAACACCACTATAAAAGGGACATATAATTCCGCCACACCATGACCACTACCATTACCACTGACAAATACTGCTAAATTCTTATTGAATAAAAACCACTATACAAAAGATCAATAACCCCTATATAGAAGTAGATTTGAGCTGTACACAGGGGCTGCAGACCATATAAGTCATTATAGTTACATACTCACAGGGGCATCTTCTCTGATCAGAGTTGTTTTTTTTTCTCTTTCTTCTCCATCTGTCCTCGGTCATCATGAAGATTTCTCCAAATCACAACTCGTCTTCACCGAATCTGCCAGACAAACATTTTAGGATTCTCGCTACAGCAAAGTCCTCAACTTTATACAAACCCCCTATATGTATTACACTGCTCCATATAGTAGTCCCTTCTGTGCCACATAATAATGCCCCCTCACATTGCCCCCATACATTATAATGCCCCCTCACATTGCCCCTATACATTATAATGCCCCCTCACATTGCCCCTATACATTATAATGCCCCCTCACATTGCCCCTATACATTATAATGCCCCCTCACATTGCCCCTATACATTATAATGTCCACGTACATTGCCCCTATACATTATAATGTCCCCTCACATTGCCACCATACATAATAATGCCCCCTCACATTGCCACCATACATAATAATGCCCCCCCACATTGTCCCTATACATAATAATCCCTCCTCACATTGCCCTCATATATAATAATGCCCCCTTACATTGCCCCTATACATAATAATCCCTCCTCACATTGCCCTCATATATAATAATGCCCCCTCACATTGCCCCTATACACTATAATATCCCTGTACATTGCCCCCATACATTATAGTGCCCTCTGACATGACCCTCCCATGCATTATAATGCCCCCTGACATGGCCACCATACATTATAGTGCCCTCTGACATGACCCCCATACATTATAATGTCCCCTGACATGGCCCCCATACATTATAATGCCTGACATGGCCTCCATACATAATAAAGCCCCTTGACATGGCCCCCATACATAATAAAGCCCCCTGACATGGCCCCCATACATTATAATGCCCCCTGACATGGCCCCCATACATTATAATGCCTGACATGGCCTCCATACATAATAAAGCCCCTTGACATGGCCCCCATACATAATAATGCCCCCTGACATGGCCCCCATACATAATAAAGCCCCCTGACATGGCCTCCATACATAATAAAGCCCCCTGACATGGCCCCCATACATAATAAAGCCCCCTGACATGGCCTCCATACATAATAAAGCCCCCTGACATGGCCCCTGGCTCCTCCCTGTCACGTCAGCCGCCGCAGCTGAGCACATGCTCAATACTGTGTGCTTCTTAAAGGTGCACTCAGTGTTGAAGGCTGCGGTCAAAAAGTCAATAGTATGCAGAAGTAAACTACAGCCAATAGGATTATTTTTTTAATTTAATTTAATTTTATTTTTTTACTTTTTATCACAGTTTTGAATCATTATATCATTCTGACACCTAGAATAAATTTAGCATTTCAGATTTGAGGCGAGTTTAAAGACATGATATAGGAATAATAGCTGTTACAGTATTAAAACAATATTGTAACACTAAATACTGAAAACACAAAGGGGAATGTATTAACAGGTTTAAAGCCTTTTTTTGATGTAGAAAAGTCAAAGAAATGTCTCTGTAGCACAAACTTTGTGTGAATTTTTGCTAAACTGATTTTGACTAAAGTGATTTTGGAACACATTTTTGGTTTTTCACTTTCCAGTGGTTGCTGATTTATGAATTGGAATTTTCATTAAAACGCTGCAAGTTTGTCGCAAATCTACACCAGCCAAGACCTGTCTCAAAAAACTGGCTCCATTTTTTATTTTTTTAAATTACATTTTTTTTTTTTTTTTTTTGCAAAGGGTGAAAAGACACACGAAAATTGTAGAGGAGGAAACAATTTTAGGACGTGCTCTGAAGTGATTTATTGTTTTTTGCTGGAAATGTTATGAAAACGTACTCATTTTTTTCTTCTTTTTTTTAAGCTTAGGTTCTTGCACAATACCTGCTAAACTGTTCACACTGTTGTAGTTGTCTGGATTACTTGTATTAACAGGAGCACACAATAATCTGACCAGATGTGCAATGCTTGTTTATGAGACTTGCATCATTCTAGTGTCCCATTACCATGTCTTTAAAATCAATCAGGACCTCCTGAGGCTGTTATCATTGTGGTGCGCTCACATTATTAATTCTGTTGCCAGCATTTTACTGGAAGCCCAGAATTATTGCAGATATATTAAATGTGTAGCAGTATTTTCTGTAAAGGACAGTATATTCTTGGTTAACAGGCCTGTGACTTGCAATACATTCCAGTGCTTACAAACCCTTACTTGTAAAACTTGTCATATAATTCTAGAGAACGGCAACTTTACACAGCTGTTCTTCTGCCTACTTGGGCTGTAGACAAGCAAGATGAAATGCCTTCTGTACAGCTTGCTGTCTTTGTTTCATCCCAAACTGTTTTGGTCTGCACAAAAGAATTACAAGGTCATTAAATCAGGAAGGAATAAAGGGGTATTCCGGCCAAAAACATGTTATCCCCTATCCAAAGGATAGGGGATAACATGTCTGATCGCAGGGGGCCTGCTTCAGGGGCCCCCGCGATCTCCCTGCAACACCCGCATTCTATGCGGGGCTGCGTCTCCAGTTTCGGAAACCTCCGGAATACCCCTTTAATAATTAATACTCTTTGTATTACAAGTTTTTTTGTAAGATATAAAAGGTTATTCCTTGTCTCCAGTTTGTAAAAGTAAACAAAAATATATTTACAGAGCCGTTTGTTTGTGTACAATTTGTAGTTCTGGTGGAGAAATAACCAGCAGTCACATCAGGTTTTGCCACATGGAAATAGTTATTTGTAAAACAGACACTTATCACAGAGAGCTGGAAATTGTGCTTTTTATTTACTTTACCCTTTTATGATGTAGCCAATTTCAAGGTCCTCTGATCCAATTTTAGCTCATCAGACCTCCTACTGAGTTAGCCGGGATGTATGATCTAATACTCGGCATTGATCACAGTGTCTAAAGGACTGCCGCTGCAGGTCATTAGCGGTAAGTGTCCCGCTACTGACACACCTCCTATGAAGCATGCGCAGCTCTTGCGCTATCTTCAAAGTCACTTAAAGTTCCAGACTTTACAATTACATCCTGATTCATTAAGTCCCAGATGTCAAGGGTGTAAATTTACGCCCTGCATATTAACAGGTTAAGGGACAGGTTTGAGGAGGATTTGAGAGGCCTGGATGCTAGAAACCCCCTTATATCACCCCATTTTAATCCATTTTCTATAACACAGCAGGACATTTTAACTAAATACTTATTACCTTGCCTGCAGTTTTTAGAAATATCCCATGTGTGGCCTTAGTGTCCTGCTTAACTTGTACATGAACATGGCATCAGGCTGCAGCAGAACATGTGCCATAACTGTGTGTCATTATGAACTATGCAGACCCCCATCATCTCTTCCCCTATGTAGTCTGATGGCTGTAACTTTTTGTGTCTCCCACCATCCCCTGCCGAGACCTTGGCTGGCTTGGCAGGCTAAGAGCTGAAATTGGTGCTGGTTCCCATACACTTATGGATGCTTATAAGGGCAATGGAACTACTTCCAGTGTCTTCTTTGAGAGAAGGGGACATAAGGACCAGATCATATTCTGGATTTCGGGATCAGAGGATGTATGGTCCAAATAGAGCTACCCAGTCTGGGTATAAGGGCTCCATTACAACACACAGGCCTCGACGGCCCGAAATTCACAGGAACACACTGTGGATTTTGGGGCCTTCTTATGCAAAATTTGCTTTATTTTATGGGATTCACTGTGTCATAAATTACTTGATCTCTTTCTTCTATAGTAGGATTATGGTGATACTTAATTATATGATATTTTTATGTTTTTGTTCCTTTGCACAATAGGATCATTAAAAAAAATTATATATTCTTTTTTTTTTTTTACATTTTACAAATTTTTTTGGGTTCACTGTGCGGTATAAATGACATGTTATCTTTATTGTTCGGGTCAGTATGATTTTGGTGATACTCTTTGCACAAATGAATAACAAAAACATTCTAAATAATTAGTGTTGCCATATTCTGACAGCCATAACTTTTATTTTTTATTTTTTGGCAGGCAATGTTTTGTGAATGCATCTGTTTTGTGGCAATATCTATTATGTATAGGGTTGTTTTTTTTTTTTTTTATTAGTATAGGGCTTTATTGGTAAAAAGCATTTTTTATCTTGTATATTATACCTGTCAGTATTATACAGAGCCTGTGAGACCTAGCCTGTAGGTGAGCCTCACTGGCTTCTGTACCAGGCAGACCCCCCAGAGGCCATGATCAGGGCATCACAGGGTCACCCATGGGTGACAATGGGAGCCCCCTCCCCCTATCAATAATATAAATGCTGTGGTCAGTACTGATCTGCGCACTGATCTTCTTGGCAGTTGTGTTTGACAGCCAGCTCCCTCTGTCAGTCCTGTTCTGTGTGCTTCTGATCTGAGAGCCACATTGTATATTAACCCCTTAAGGACCAATTTCTTTTGTGTGAGTTTAGTTTTTTCCTTTTAGCCTTCTAATAGCCATAACACTTAACATTTTTCTACAGACCCATATGTATAAATTTTGTTTTAATTTACTACTTTGTAAAAAATAGAACTTTTTGTAAAGGTTTTGTCAAAGCATAGCATTGATCAGTGTTATCTGTGCTCGATTGCTTCAGCCTGTAGAGCCTGGCTGGAGAATCGAAGCACAGATCAGACAGCGAGGAGGCAGGTAAGGGCCCTCCTGCCATCCTCTCAACTGTTCAGGATGCTGCGATATCCCCGCGGCAGTCCCAAACAGCCCGCTGAGCTAACCTGCATGTGTTTTCTCCTGTTTTAAAGGGTTAATACCGGACATCCGCCCGATTGGCGATGGCTGATAGCAACCGGGACCCACGGGTATGAATTGCGCTCAGCTCCTGAGCACGCTTCACATAACGGGAGCGGGCAGTGGACGTAAATATAGGTCCATTGTTGTTAAGGGGTTAAAGAGTTCATGCCGGATATTGGCCCGATTGCTGATATCAGGCATTAACTGATAGCAGCCAGGATCAAACGGCTATGTAGCAAGCTCAGCTTCTCAGCTTGCTTTATAAACCTGACGCACGGTTGCATTGTATATATATCAGTCATTAAGGGGCTAAAGCAAATTTGTGAGTATTCTCACCTATGATGTAAATGTGTTTTTTATTGGGCAGGAAGAGGTTTATAAATTAATTTAAATAGCGATCTGCAATAACATTACAACTGCTGACAGGTGAATTGAGTAACATTGATTACTGTGATGGGATATATTATGCAGCAAGTATACAGCCAGTTCTTAACCTATTGGGGATCAAGGTCATACAGGTATGCCCTTGTGCCCCAGTACTTAACCCCTTAAGGACACACGACGTACTGGAACGTCATGTGTCCGCTCCCGATCTATAACACGGGGCCACAGCCTGGCTCCGCGTCATAGCGGGTCGGGCCCGGCCTCTAACAATGGCTGGGACCCGTGGCTAATAGCACACAGCATTGATCGCGGTGCCGCACACTATTAACCCTTTAGACGCGGCGTTCAAAGTTGAACGCCGCGTCTAAAGTGAAAGTGAAACCATGCCGGTTAGCTCAGTGGGCTGTTCGGGATAGCCGCGGCGAAATCTCGGCATCCCGAACAGCTTACAGGACAGCAGGAGGGTCCCTACCTGCCTCTCCGCTGTCCGATCGCCGAATGACTGCTCGGTGCCTGAGATCCGGGCATGAGCAGTCAAGCGGCAGAATCATCGATCACTGGTTTCCTATGAGAAAACAGTGATCAATGATAAAGATCAGTGTGTGCAGTGTTATAGGTCCCTATGGGAGCTATAACACTGCAAAATAAAAAGTGGAAAAAAAAGTGAATGAATATCATTTAACCCCTCCCCTATTAAAAGTTTGAATCACCCCCCTTTTCCCATAAAAAAACACAGTGTAAATAAAAATAATAATAAACATATATGGTATCGCCGCGTGCGGAAATGTCCGAATTACGGGCGTACGGGCAAAAAAATTCCAAAGTCCAAATTAGTGCATTTTTGGTCACTTTTTATATCATGAAAAAATGAATAAAAAGCGATCAATAAGTCCTATCAATGCAAAGATGGTACCGTTGAAAACGTCAGATCACGGTGCAAAAAATGAGCCCTCATACCGCCCCATACGCGGAAAAATAAAAAGTTATAGGGGTCAGAAGGTGACAATTTTAAACGTATTAATTTTCCTGCATGTAGTTATGATTTTTTCCAGAAGTACGACAAATTCAAACCTATATAAGTAGGGTATCATTTTAATCGTATGAACCTACAGAATAAAGATAAGGTCTCATTTTTACCAAAAAATGTACTACATAGAAACGGAAGCCCCCAAAAGTTACAAAACGGCGTTTGTTTTTTTTCAATTTTGTCTCACAATAATTTTTTTTTCCATTTCACGGTAGATTTTTGGGCAAAATGACTGACGTCATTACAAAGTAGAATTGGTGGCGCAAAAAATAAGCAATCATATGGATTTTTAGGTGCAAAATTGAGAGTTATGTTTTTTAAAGGGAAGGAGCAAAAAACGAAAATGAAAAAACGGAAAAAACCCCGATCCTTAAGGGGTTAAGGACCAAGGGCGTACATGTACGCCCTTGTCCCGTTACCGGGATTTGAAGTGTGCTCACGAGCTGAGCACGCTTCAAACCTGGTGGGTCCCGACTGCTATCAGCAGCCGGTGCACCGGCATTAATCCTTTAGACTGAATTAAAAAGTATCCCGGCAGCTCAGCGGAGCTGATCAGGACCATCACTGTGAAACCGCGATGGCCCAATCAGCTGAGAGGACGGCGGGAGGGCCCTTTCCTGCCTCCTTGCCTGCAGCAGAGCACCGATATCACTGATAAGTGCTATGCTATGGCATAACATTGATCAGTATATGCAATCAAAAGATTGCATGTTGCATGTTATAGCCCCCCCTACGGGGACTATCAAAAAGTGTTAAAAAAAAGTTTATAAAAGTGAATTAACCCCTTCCTAATAAGTTTGAATTCCCCCCCCCCCCCCCCCGCACTTTTCCCTTTTTTTTTTTTTTAAATAAAATAAAAATAATCATATGTGGTACTGCTGTGTGCATAAATGTCCAAACTATTAAAATATCAGGGTAGCTAATAAAACCTACATAAATTGGGTATCCTTGTGACCGTATGGACCTACAGAATAAAGATAGGATGTCATATTTACCGAAAAGTTCACTGCGTAGAAATGGAAACCCCCAAAAGTTACAAAATGGTGAGTTTTTTTAATATTTTATTTCACCCCACAAATACGTTTTTTTTCCCGTTTCACTGCAGATTATATTATAAAATAATTGTTGTCATTACAAAGTACAATTCATGACGCAAAAAACAAAACCCATATATGGGTCTGTAGGTGCAAAATTGAAAGCATTAGGATTTTTAGAAGGGGAGGAGGAAAAAACAAAAGTGCAAAAATGAAAATTGGCCTGATTCTTAACCAGTTAAGGACGCAGGGCATACAGATACAGTGACCCCCCCCCCCCCCCCGACCTACGATGGCCCCGACATATGATCAAATCGACATACGATGGCCTCATCGACATATGATGCTTTCCGGCAGCGCAAAATGCTTAAGCTGCTGCCGGATAGCAGCTTAATGTTCTCCGTGTGGTGCGGTAAGTATTACTTACTCCTCCACGATGCTCCGGGGTGCCCTCCGGGTCCAGCGCTGGTCTTCCGGTGTCTTCTCGGCCCTCTCCAATGACGTCAGTGTTCTCCAAACAAGGTGCCTCCAGCTGTTGCAAAACTCCCGGCATGACAGAAAGTTAAACAGATTTGTAAATTACTTCTATTTAAAAATCTTAATCCTTCCAGTACTTATCAGCTGCTGTATGCTCCACAGGATGTTCTTTTCTTTTTGAATTTCCTTTCTATTAGACCACAGTGCTCTCTGCTGAAACCTCTGATCATCTTAGGAACTGTTCAGAGCAGGATAGGTTTGCTCCTGCTGTGGACAGTTCCTGACATGGACAGAGGTGTCAGCAGAGAGCACATCCTGTGAACACAGCAGTTTCAGTGTGTGAAGTTATCGGGTGTGTCTCTTTTGATCTCCAGACTTCCACACAGAGAGAAGCAGCGTTTTTCATCTGCCTTCCCAGGGGTGTGGCAGGCCCCTGGGGAGAGCTTTCCTGCATGGATCCCCGGGAGTCTCTGGCTACTACCTCTCATTCCCGGCTGGCGAGAGGGGGGAAGAAAGTGTCTACAGCCGGTTCCAAGGTCGGGGTGAGACATTCTAGCAGGGCCCGCAGAAATGTGAAGCCCACTCCCCCATCCAAAGTGGAAAGATGCAAGGCTATTGGCAACAGCAGCGGACCTTCTGCTACTCCAGAACCCCAGCAATGGGGGGTGTGGGGTCCAAGAGAGTCCATGGAAACCCATGGGTCACGGAACCAGGCCAAGATGGCGGAATACAGGGAGCTGGGCAGAAGACTTCAGAGCCTGAGAGAAGAACTAAAGTTCACACGTTACCAGGCTGAACATGCCTCAGGAGGTAAGAGGCAGAAGTTTTCTGCTCAGGCACAGGCACTGAAAATAGAGGTGGCTGAGGTGGAGGAGGCCAGAAAGAACATTGCTGGGGGTACAGGGTTCTTTAAAGAAAAGTTGTATAATGAAGACAAGTTTAAAGTGAGGCAAGAAGGTGCAGAAAGCCATGAAGACAGCAGTGAGGAGGATGATGGAGGGGAGGAAGGTGACGGAGAGTCAGGTAAAGGTGAAGTTGTGGAAAGTGAGGGGGATGTCATCCCTGGTGCAAGTAACCCCCAGCCCCCACAAGATAGCTACCCTGAGCCATATCAGGTGGCGCTACCTTCTAGTGATGGTGAGGATAGCGGTGAAGAGGACCTGGCCAGTGGGGGTTTGCTGAGAGCCATCATACAGCAAGAGTCACCTACCCACTTGGATAATTTCGCCTTCGGTGAGGATCTGGGCAAAGATGATTTAGTGAAGAAAAGGAAGAAAAAGAAACAGAAAGTTCAAGAAACAGTGTCCTTTGTGTTTCGTCCTTTCCAGCAGTCTGGGCCAGCTGCAAAGCTGGTCCAGGCTGCTGGGTCCCCCAGACTGCCAGACCCTGTTTCTATAGTGGAACGGGGCCAGCATGGGGGGTACAACATGGCGTCAAAGATGGCTGCGGACGCAATAGATGTGAAGCCCACCCATCCTGTCAGTAGGGAATGGCAGGATGGGCTCATGCAGGACCGCCCCAGGGTCACGGGGGGTGTGTCCGAGCGCCAGAGGCAAGTTATGCTGCTGTGTGCTCGGGGGCGGTTCCCCGAGTGCAGTGGGCATTACCGGCGTTGCAGGACACTCCCCTGTGAGGGGGGGAGTGTCCAGGCACCGGTGGCAGAGAACGGTGGGTCCAAGTGCTCGGGGGGCGGTCCTCCGAGTACTATATATTCTGTGGAGCCCGTGCGGACGGGCAAAGCTGGCATGGTGGGGATTCCCTGCATGTCAGAGAGTGTGGGTGGAGCTGGGGTATGCCCTGTGGGGCAGCTCCAGACTCCAGAAGGGACATCGCCCATGGAGGAGGATCAGTTAGTGTCAACCCCAGCTGCAGCTAAGTCAGCAAAGAACATTTTAAAACCAGCTATACTACTAGTCCCAGCCAGCCCAGAATCTATTAGGCAGGAAAAGAGTGGAGGATGTGAGAATGCTGAGACTAGTAGTGTTGTGGATGAGAGGAGTGCATGTGGGAGTGTAAGTGAAGTGAATGATAGTGGGAGTAGTAGTGGTAAGAGTGGAAGGTCTGGTATGGATGAGAATAAAGATGGGAGTAGTGGTGTGAGTGGTTGTTCTGATGGTTCTGGGTCTGATCTGGCTGCCCCCCCCGGTAGTGACTGCTCCTAGGAGCTATGCTAATGTCACTGCCGGGGGTTCGGGGGGGTCCCCGTCTCCGTCCGGCTCTGGAGGCCACTTGCAACAGCACCTCCTAGAGGCTCTACGTAGGGGCGACAGGTCGATCCAAGTAGAGGGGAGGGGTGAGGTCGACCCCTATCTTTCTGGATAGAGAGGCACAGTTTGGGGGCTTTACGAGAGCGGAATGGGGAGGTGGTCTGGTCCCTCCCGACACCCGGGCAGGACAATAACCGTAGGAATGGGGTCCGTCTGATTTGGAGGGGCGAGGATGCCTGTCCACCTCCAAAAGTGGTTGAGCTTCTCCTTCAGATGGAATTCAGGGCAAGTGACATCTTTGCCCTGATTCACCCCTACGGTTCATCCGAGTTTGATGTCAGTTTCGTTCGGCCAGAGGGTCGCGAACTCTTCTGGTCAAACTACGAAGTGGCAAAGAACGAGCCCGGCTGGCGGGATTTTGCCGTAAAGGCGATTTCCCGTTTTGACCCGTAACGAGTCACTTTCTTGTTATGACATCATGACCTGGCTCGGACGGTATGGGGATGTGATGGACATGCCCAAGAAAAACTTGGATGAGCACCAGCTAAGGCAGTTCGCCATATTTTTATTTTGTTATTTAAAATATATAATTTTTTTTTTTTATGGTGAGGAAAGCTTTATTTAGGTTTTATAAGGAATGTGTGTGTGTGTGTGGTTTTGGACGATATAGGTAGGTCATTTTTGTTAGATTTCCTGGGCTGGCCTGTTAGAAAAATGTCTGTTGTTATTTTGAGACAGAAAGTCTGTATTTATGTTCAGTTTTGCAAATTTTTGTTACAGTAAATTGGACTTGTTTTTGTGTTTTGTTTTTTAATTTTATAATAAAAGTGTCAGCAGAGAGCACTGTGGTCAGACAGAAAATAAATCCCTGTGGAGCATACAGCAGCTGATAAGTAGTGGAAGGATTAAGATTTTTTAAATAGAAGTAATTTACAAATCTGTTTAACTTTCTGGCACAAGTTGATTTAGATTTTTTTTTCCAGTGGAGTACCCCTTTAATGTATTAGCAATCTATGGTGCCTGTAATATTCAAAAAGGCACAAGTCAAAGACCACATGTAAAGAAAAGTCTCTTCTGCAGAAACAGATTTTAAAATGCAAGGCATAAAATGAAGTCTAGAAAAATAAGGATATATTTCATTCTTCTATCAGGCGCTCTTCGTTATTTCCAAAGTGTCATGACAAATTTGCTTTACTCTTGAGACTTCTAAAATGTATTAAAATGTGACAGATTTAGATCACGGCTACTGCTGTGTTCAAAATACATTACTGATAGATTATAGAACAAAAGGTTGTAGTTATGCAAATATTTTTAGGCTGTCCATCATTAACATCAATTATAGTAATTGTCACTAATGAATACTAAAAGGTATAATATTAATAGACAGGAGTCTCTGTAGCTACATCTAAATTTACCATTATTATTGAGGTCAGTCTTTAAAAATTCAACATAAAATTGCTGCCGAAGAGTTTGGTGCCAGTATGTTAAAACTCAAAAGTAAAGGACTATGTGAGCCTTATGAGATAAAGTGTTCCAAAGTTTTACAGAACAGAAAAAAAAAAAACAGAAAGTAGGGGAAAATCAGAAAGATATCTACTTATTTGTGAATGTTTTATGTCTTCTGAAGAATAATCCAGATGAACAGCGTAACAAAAATAGTGTAATACCATGTTAGCCGGGGGGGGGGGGGGGGGGATCTATATAATGGTAAAGGCTTTTGAGTGAATACTTTCTTATGAAGGAGACTTTGTGCTTTGAAAGCTTGCAAAACTAATTTAGTTATTAACCATTAAAGGGGTATTCCAGGATTTTTTTTTATTTGACTATGCTACAGGGGCTGTAAAGTTAGTGTAGTTCATAATATAGTGTCTGTACCTGTGTGGGACAGTTTTCTTACAATTCTTCTGTGATTTTCACCCCAATATTTATTTTTCACAGCATACAGAATGACTGTTGTCTCAGATTTTTCCCAGTTTGCAATGCGACGGAGACCTGACTCACTAGTCAGCTGATGACAGGGAGCCTGTCTGCTTCAATGGGTGGAGTGATCAATCTGCAACTAATGCAACAGCTGAAGGCACCCTGATTGAAAACCACAGGTCTTTTGAATGGATGCAGCTCACTTATGTTTCAATGGGTGGGGTGGCTGTTGTGTGGCTGGGAGGAAAAATGCAATTCTGGGATTTGTAGGCAAAAGAAGAAAACTCAGAGGAAATGCCAGTTCACAAAAAGCTAGCTACAGTGTTATGGTAATCTCACAACATAGCCATTTAGCCCCAAGACAAGCGCAGATCCTTCCTAAGCATGTCCATTACTGTCTGCCACATACGTACTAAAATCACCTTATGGTGGATAACCCTTTTAACCCCTTAAGGACCGGACCAGTTACAGTTCTCTTTTGTTTTTCCCTTAGCCACAACTCTTTTATTTTTTCATTTACACACCCATATGAGGGCTTGTTGTTTTATTGGATCAATTTTACTTTGTAATGACTTTATTTTCCGGTAACATACGGTATGCTCTGAAACTGGAAAAAAAAATATTTGTGAGGTGAATTAACAAAAAATGCAATTTTGCCTTATTTTTTTTTTTTTGGGGGGGGGGGGGGAGTATTAAAACTAACATGCTATCTTAATTCTTTAAGTTGGTGCAATTAAAACAATACCCAATTTCTATATTTTCTGTAATATTTTACTACTTTTAGAAGTCTAAACTTTTCAGAATTCTTTTTTTTTTATATCCATTTTCTGACCCCTATAATTTTTTCTTTTTCGGTAAAGGGGGCTTTATAATGGCCAATCTTTTGCAGTGTAATCTGTAGTTTTTATTGGTACCCTTTTGGTATTGACTGGACTTTCTGATCACTTTTTACTCCATTTTGATAGGATATGATATCGCCATACATGATGCAGTTGATCAATGCACTCTATCAAGCTCCAGACAGGCTCTATGAATAGAAGAGGCAAGGAAGGGAAAGTAAGCGCCCCTGGTGTTCTCCCTCATCCTGATGATGCTGCCGGGGATGGGGTGTGGTCCATCCACACTACTCCACCATAGAGCATTTCATTGTAACTTTAGATGCCACTGTCAGTGAGCTTTGAAAGCAGCAATCTAAAGGGTTAATAGCTGGCCGTGCTAGCTATTAACGGCAGCCCTAGAAAATGAAATCAGCTGGGAGCTGTCAGATATGGTGGTTACTCAAGTCAGAAGCTGCACCATACCTTTTTAATGGCACCATGACGTCATGGGTCATTAACCCCTTAAGGACGCAGCCCATTTGGGCCTTAAGGACGCAGACTATTTAATTTTTAAGTTTTCGTTTTTTCCTCCTCGCCTTCAAAAAATCATAACTCAGTTGTCCGATGTAATGCCATCACTCACTTTACCATAAAATGTATGGCGCAACCAAAAAAATACTATTTGTGTGGTGAAATTAAAAAAGAAAACCGTAATTTTGCTAATTTTGGAAGCTTTTGTTCACGCCGTACAATTTACGGTAAAAATTACATGTGTTCTTTATTCATTGGGTCAATATGATTAAAATTATACCCATGATAACATACTTTTCTATCACTGTTGCACTTAAAAAAAAAATCGCAAACTTTTTAACCAAATTAGTACGATTAAAATCCCCCTATTTTGAAGACCTATAACTTTTTTATTTCTCCGTATAAGTGGCGGTATGAGGGCACATTTTTTGCGCCGTGATCTGTACTTTTTATTGATACCATATTTGCTTATATAGAACTTTTAATCCATTTTTAAAAAAAGTTTTTGGGAATAAAATGTTATAAAAAAAAAGCATCTATTTTGGACTTTTTTTTATTTTTACGTTCATGCCGTTCACCGTACGGTATCATTAATATTTTATTTTAATAGTTCAGATATTTACGCACGCAGCGATACCAAATATGTATATCAAATATTTTTTAAACACTTTTTGGGTGTGAAATAGGGAAAATGGGACAATTTACGTTTTTATTGGGGGAGGGGTTTTCACATTTTTTTTACTTTTACTTTTATTTTTACACTTTAATAATTCCCATAGGGGACTATTTATAGCAATCATTCGATTGCTAATACTGTTCAGTGCTATCTATAGGACACAGCACTGATCAGCATTATCGGTCATCTTCTGCTCTGGTCTGCGGGAAGGCAGATCAGAGCATAAGACGCCGGGAAGGCAGCGAAGCCAGGTGAGGGGACCTCCGTCTGCCATGCTGGATCATCGGATCGCCGCGGCAGTGCTGCAGGCGATCCGATCATCCATTTTAGTGACTGCGATGCTACAGATGCCGTGATCTGTGTTGATCATGGCATCTGAGGGGTTAATGGCGGACATCCGCGGGATCATTACGGGTGGGTCCCTGGCTGTGATCAGCAGACGGGACCTGCCGCGCATGTCGGGCATCGCTCCGATGCTCGCGGTAATGCTTAGGACGGAAATGTACTTCCTGGTGCGTTAAGTACCACCTCACCAGGACGTACATTTACAGTTAAAGAGGTACTCCAGTGGAAAACAATTTTTTTAATCAACTGGTGCCAGAAAGTTAAACAGATTTGTAAATTACGTCTATTTAAAATTCTTAATCCTTTCAGTTCTTATCTGCTGTATGTTTCAGAAAAAGTTATTTTCTTTTTGAATTTATTTTCTGTATGACCACAGTGCTCTCTGCTGACTCCTCTGTCCATGTCAGGTACTGTCCAGAGCAGGATAGGTTTGCTATGGGGATTTGCTCCTGCTCTGGACAGTTCCTGACATGGACAGAGGTGTCAGTAGAGAACACTGTGGTCAGAAAGAAAAAAGAAATTCAAAAAGAAAATAACTTCCTCTGTAGTATACAGCAGCTGAGAAGTACTGAAAGGATTAAGATTTTTAAATACAAGTAATTTTTTTCCAGCGGAGTGCCCCTTTAACTTCCGCTGGGGTGGTGCTGCTGGGAAACTGAACAGTAATTTCCAGGTCTCCCCACTTGGTCCATCTAGTCTGCTCTTATTTCCTTTTTTTTATTTTATGATAGATATGTTTATCCCGTTACTGTGGATTTTCCAACCACATCTACTGGACATTTGTTCCAAGCATCTACTACCCTTTCAGTTAAATTCTTGGAGGGCATAGTCTATCAAGAAGTGCTATTTGACATAAAGACATTACATCGTTTGGGTTTATTATGCAACTATTCCATGTCATGACTATAAAGAGGTGTAAGAAGTGTTTAAATATTGAGACTCTCATAAAGGATTCATCGGAAAGAGGCAAAATGATATCTTTGATCTGTCTAGTAGGGTTGGCTAGAGCCGTTTATTCCGTTATTTATATTTAACGTCAAGGCCAAAAGTTAACACTTGTAAATACAAATTATTTTTCTTAAATTCTTTAAACATGATCTTTAGTAATTACAATTTCCTTTCCATCTTGGCTAGTTGTGTCATGGCAGATGCAAAGGGAAAATAAGTCTCATAGAAAAATAATGTAATTATCTGTCAGGAAATGCCTAATTCAGAGATTATTATTATGTAAACATGATAGCATATGGAATGTGGTCAGAGGAAATGAGTCTGAAGTAAAGTAGGTACTTGACGTACCAAATAAGTTCGAACAGTATTTGAACTAATCTCCCTAGTTTTAACATGATGATATTATGTTCTATGGGCGAAACAACCCAAGCAGGCTGCTTTGCAGTTGAATTGCAGTTTGTAAATGCATCAAATAAGTTTCCCATAGTAAGTATTGGAAAAATCGCACTGCTGTACTAATGGTGCATTTCAACATCTGTTTAATTGATTGGCCGTATGCTTTTTGTGTGCATTTACATGCAGAGCTTGGCTGCATCATCAATTTTTCTGTTAAACTGTGTGCGATTGAGGCACAATTCAAGCAAAGAAACAGCAAATTAGGAGTAGTCCAGTATAAAAAACCCTGTCTCCTATCCGGAGGATAAGGAGATTAAGTGTCAGATCACTGGGATCCGACTGCTGAGACCCCTGTGATCTCCTGTCCAGGACCCCATCTTACTGCATGAATGAAGTTTGTTGACCATGGCACGAAGCGGTGGCCAACACCCCCTACCCCTCCATGTATTTCTTTGGGAGAGCCAGAGATACAGGAACACTGTTTCTTCGGCTCTCCCATAGAGATGCTTGGAGAAAAACTGAGACAGAACTCAGGAAATGGGGGTGGGATTATATAGCGTTATACACATAAGAAAGCTAGGATTGGGTGAATGCAATCTGAACCTGATATTCCAGAGGGTCCACACTGTACTGTAGATGACCTACACTGGGCCTAAAGGGTAAATTCAAGGCTTCCCTGTCATTTCTTACAACTCATAAAGTTGTAGTCAACTGTCTCTTGTGTATATTCTAAGCTCCCTTGTGATTGCCAGCAAAGTAAGAAAAGGAAGTCCTGGTGTGAATACTGCTGGCAAACAACCCAGCTCTGAACCCATCCTCTGGATTGGAGAGAATGAAAAATAGCTCTGCGCTATGTGGAGAACTTGCAGGGGCTTAGTAACAGCAGTAAGAGCCCCAAAATCATCTTGCCTCCACTTTATAGTTTCAGTGGCATGTGATGTGTTGTAAAGTATCAGTTTACAGTTTTCTACATTAGGATCTGTAACACACAAAATGTTAAGTTAAAGTGTACAACTAGAGGAGAATGAAATATCAGTACTGCAGTCCGAAACCAAATCTGTTTATTCTGAAAAATTATTTTTCACTTTTAATGTTTTCGGATTGCTCCACTTCATAAATATAAAGAGGGAGGTAATATCTGAAGAAGCAGTGTTCCTAAGGCTGGGGACTGCCTCCATTGCTCAGAAAATGAAATATTCATATAAGTAAAGAAAACAAATTACTTAGGAAAGCTGAACTGATTTTTTTCAGGTAAAGTTCATTCTTGAGATATATATCAACTGGCTCCAGAAAGTTAAACAGATTTGTAAATTAAAAAATCTTAATCTTTCCAGTAGTTATCAGCTGCAGTAGTTGAGTTGTTCTTTCCTGTCTGACAACAGTGTTCTCTGCTGACACCTCTGCTTGTCTCAGGAACTGTCCAGAGTAGAAGCAAATCCCCATAGCAAACCTCTAATACTTTGGACAATTCCTGAGACAAGCAGAGATGTCAGCAGAGAGCACTGTTGTCAGAAAAAAAAATCAACTCAACTTCAGCAGCTGATAACTACTGGAAGGATTACGATTTTTTAATAGAAGTAATTAACAAATTTGTTTAACTTTCTGGAGCCAGTTGATATACCCCTTTTAATAGTGTGGGTAAAGCTGTTTATTTTTTTTTCCTGGAATACCCCTTTAACCTGTATATTCAGTTCAAAGATCTTACTAGCTTTTTGGTTATTCAAATAAATGTTGACATTATTTATCTATTGCATTAATTTCAAAATAAAATTTCCAAACATCCAAGAATATCTCATATTTACACATAATGAGAACTTAAAATTGCACTACTCTTCCATATTTAACCATTACTCAAAGTAAGAATTTAGAATGTTTTCCAGTTTTCCTATAACAGAAAAGGAAACTTTCTCCAAAATAGATATTATTCTTTAACAGCTTGTGATTGATGAAAATGGTATAATTGCCAAATGCAGCTAAACCTGTATTTAGCATTTCAGAACAATTTAAGCTTTCAATACACTAAAACTATGTGAAGTGATATTTTATGATTTTCTTATCGTAAAATCCCATCTACTCATTAAATGAAGACTCTAGACTGATGAATGAATGTGTAATCTTTTTTCCTCACTGCAGTAGAGGCTAATGGGCTGTGTATCAAGTCATTTAGCTCCAAATTGTTGCTTTGTTTTTTATTCTTATATAGTGTTTATCATTTACGGTGTATCTGTAGGTAACAAAACCAATTACAAGGAGACTGCTTTATCACCTTATATTACTAGTGAGTGTCTTTAAAGTTCTGCAACATAAAATGTAATTAAACATTAAAATACTGGCAGAAGTTAAATGGGGGTAAAACATTGACTGACCCTTTTCAGCTCTCTAACAAGTTTTCCCTATCCTATTATTTTGATGGATAAATAACAATTGGGGAATTATGCTCAGAGGATTCATGCATTTCACAGACATAAGCTTGTTTTAAAGGTTTGTCAACAATTCGGAATGCAAAACTTCAACATGGCAGTTTAATGGATTATATTATGTATTATATTATCAGGATGTCATTAAAAATTTAATAAAGGGGGAGAAAAGGGAAAGGGCTTCTTGGTGTGATAAAAGAAAGATAATCAGTATAAAAGTGACATAAGACAGAAGCTCACCAGATGTGGTTGTGTAACATCATATACAACAATGGTAAGCGCAACAAGAGGTAGTGTATCCGCAGCCCTCCGGCTAGGCAAGGTATTCAATCGGTCTGGCTTCAAGGAGAACGCTGGCTCCACGTGGCGCAGGATACAAAAGGAATAGAGATCAGATAAAATCGAGGTATTTTATTTCCCAAGATGCAACGCATTTCGCTTCGGGAAAGCAGCTTCATCAGGCATCACTGATGAAGGAATACCTGATGAAGCTTCTTTCCCGCAGTGAAACGCGTTGTACCTTGGGAAATAAAATACCTCGATTTTATCTGATCTCCATTTCTTTTGTATCCTGCGCCACGTGGAGCCGGCGTTCTCCTTGAAGCCAGACCAATTGATTAAAAATGGAAGGCATTTTTAATGACCATAAGGTGATTTTACTACTTACCTGTTAGACAGTAATTGACATGCTTAGGAAGGATCCATGCTTGTCTTGGAGATAAATTGTTGTGTTGTGAGTCTAATAAAGCTGTGGCTTTGTGAAATGGCTATTTCCTGTTGAAGTTCTCTCCCTTCAACTACAAGTCCCAGGATCCATTATTTGTTAGTGTGAGTTCACTTTTCTCCCTCCCACACATCATCCACCCCACCCATTGAAGAACGCCTGAGCTGCTTTCCATGCTATGCTGTAAACAATAGACCAGTGTTTTCTAACCAGGGTGCCATCAGCTGTTGCAAAACTACAATTCCCTGTAGAATGAGGTCCCTCCCACCCATCGGTTGCTCCACCCATTGATGCAGGCAGACTTCCTTTGAACACATGTGATGTAATGTATCGGGCCGCACTGCAACCTGTAAAAACCAGAGAAGACACTCCTTTTGTATGCTTTTAGAAATAAACATTGGGGCAAAAATCACATCTGCCAGACCAGCCATCAAACACAGGTACAGACACTATATTATGAACTACACTACCTTTATGGCCCCTGTAGCATAGTCATGTAATACCCCTTTAATTTTGTGAGTGTGTGTGTGTATATATATATATATATATATATATATATATATATATACATACAGTCATGGCCATAAATGTTGGCACCCCGAAATTTTTCAAGAAATTGAAGTATTTCTCACAGAAAAGGATTGCATATTTTTATTCTCTTTGTGTGTATTGGAACTAAACCAAAAAAGGGAGGAAAAAAAGCTAATTGGACATAATGTCTCCAAACTCCAAACATGGGCTGGACAGAATTATTGGCACCCTTAACTTAATATTTGGTTGCACACCCTTAGTAAAAAATTACTGAAATCAGTCGCTTCCTATAATCAGCAATAAGCTTCTTACACCTCTCAGCCGGAATATTGGACCACTCTTCCTTTGCAAACTGCTCCAGGTCTCTCTCTTTGGAAGGGCGCCTTTTCAACAGCAATTTTAAGATATCTCTACAGGTGTTCAATGGGATTTAGATCTGGACTCATTGCTGGCCACTTCAGAGCTCTCCAGCGCTTTGTTGTAGGGCTGCAACGATTAATCGATGTAATCGATTAAAATCGATAACTGAATTCGTTGTCGACGAATCCCGTTATAGAATAATTGCCCGATTCGCTGTCTGCTGTCAGTGGCGGCGGTGAATGAATGAAGCCTACATGTCTCCGCCGCTGCCCTGCTCCTAGTGCAATCAGCACACCGCCGGTGTAAGGCGAGATTTCCAAACGCGCTAGGAGCAAGGCAGCAGTGGGGACATGTTGGGGGCGGCGGCAGCAGGGCCCCCCTTTAGACCGCTGCCCCGTTCTCCCGTCCGCATCACGTTGTCCTATGGAGGACCATGTGACAAACACGTCACTCCACGTCCTTCCTTGCGCCCAGTGTAACGTTATAAGGGAAGCAGAGTGACGTGTGTGTCACATGGTCCTCCATAGCACAACGTGATGCGGACGGGAGAACTGTGCAGCGGAGCAGCAGCCCCCGACAGAGAACAGCTGCAGGTGAGCTGTCTACAAGGGAGGGGGATGCTGTCTAAAGGAGGGCCTTGTTGTCTGCAAGGGTGGGGGCTGCAGTCTAAAGGGGGGCCCTGCAGTCTAAAGGGGGGCCCTGTGGTCTGAAAAGAGGGCCCTGCGGTCTGAAGGAGGGCCCTGCGGTCTGAAGGAGGGCCCTGCGGTCTAAAGGAGGGCCCTGCGGTCTAAAGTAGGGCCCAGCGGTCTAAAGGAGGGCCCAGCGGTCTAAAGGAGGGCCCAGTGGTCTAAAGGAGGGCCTTGCGGTCTAAAGGGGGGCCCTGCAGTCTAAAGGGGGCCGGATGGCCTTGCTGTCTAAAGGAGGGCCCTGCTGTCTAAAAGGGGACCCTGCAGTCTAAAAGGGGGCCCTGCGGTCTAAAGGGGGGGCCCTGCGGTCTAAAGGGGGAACCCTGCAGTCTAAAGGGGGGGCCCTGCTGTCTAAAGGGGATATGTAAAAGCAGTGGTCTGCAGTCTGCACATACACATGTGTATAGGAGTGCTATATAAAAAAAGTAAAGAAAAAAATTTTTAATTTACTGCTCCCCCAATAAAAATTAGCTCCCCCTTTTCCTATTGCTATGCAAAAACATTTTTTACATATTTGATACTACCGCGTGGCTAACTGTCTGAACTATTAAAATATTAGTGAATCATTAACATTTTCTTTTAATAGTTCAGACAGTTACCCATGCGGCAGTATCAAATTTACGCTGGTTTCTGTACAGGATCATTAATAATGACAGCAACCGGCGTAAACGAAAACATTTTTTTTTTTATAAAATTGCTGCTGCTTGGTCACATCACATGCTAGAAACTTTTAATATGGCCATTGTACTTAGTTTTTCAAGTAGAATCAGCTGAACCCCTTTTTTTGGCATTTTGAAATTTTTTCCGAATAATCGACAACTAATCAATTATTAAAATAATCGTTAGCTGCAGCCCTACTTTGTTGCCATCTATTTCTGGGTGATTTTTGACGTATGTTTGGGGTCATTGTCCTGCTGGAAGACCCAAGATCTCGGACGCAAACCCAGCTTTCTGACACTGGGCTGTACAGTGCGACCCAAAATCCGTTGGTAATCCTTAGATTTCATGATGCCTTGCACACATTCAAAGCACCCAGTTCCAGGGGCAGCAAACAACCCCAAAACATCATTGAACCTCCACCATATTTCACTGTAGGTACTGTGTTCTTTTCTTTTTAGGCCTCATTCCATTTTCGGTAAACAGTAGAATTATGTGCTTTACCAAAAAGCTCTATCTTGGTCTCATCTGTCCACAAGACGTTTTCCCAGAAGTATTTTGGCTTACTCAATTTCATTTTGGCAAAATGTAGACTTGTCTTTGTATGTCTCTGTCAGCAGTGGGGTCCTCCTGGGTCTCCTGCCTTAGCATTTCATATTTTTTAAATGTTGACTGATAGTTGGCGCTGACACTGATGCTCCCTGAGCCTGCAGGACAGCTTGAATATCTTTGGAACTTGTTTGGGGCTGCTTATCCACCATCTGGACTATCCTGCATTGACATCTTTCATCAATTTTTCTCTTCCGTCCACACGCAGGGAGATTAGCTACAGTGCCATGGGTTGCCAACTTCTTGATAATGTTGCACACTGTGGACAAAGGCAAATCTAGATCTCTGGAGATGGACTTGTAACCTTGAGATTGTTGATATTTTTCCATAATTTTGGTTCACAAGTCCTCAGACAGTTCTCTTTTCCTCTTTCAGTTTTCCATGCTTAGTGTGGCACACACAGACACACAATGCAAAGACTAAGTGAACTTCTCTCCTTTTTATCTGATTTCAGGTGTGATTTTTATATTGCCCACACCTGTTACTTGCATCATATGCTTGAAACAATCTTATTTATCCACAGTTTTGAAAGGGTGTCAATAATTTTGTCCAGCCCATTTTTGGAGTTTGGGGTGACATTATGTCCAATTAGCTTTTTTTCCTCCCTTTTTTGTTTTAGTTCCAATTCACACAAAGGGAATAAACATGTGTATAGCAGAACATGTGTTACTGCAATCCTTTTCTGTGAGAAATACTTCATTTTCTTGAAAAATGTCAGGGGTGCCAACATTTACGGCCATTACTATATATATCTATTGTGGCAGTGTGGCAAGGAAAGTGTGTATTTCCCTTGCTAACTCTGGAGAATGCTCCACCTGTGGCCTGATTAATGAGGTATCAGGAAGGGAAAGTGTGTTTAAAAGGAAAGGAAACAGAATAGTTGGGGTTCTCCCTTGGAAACAGTATGCTGGCTGTTAGAGGGGGAGACACACAGACCCTGTTTAGGTAACACGCAGAAGGCGCTGCGAGTGGTCCAAGAAGTGGTGTGAACTGTGAGTAACAGGTTGCAGGAGACACATGTTTAACTGGCTGAGGGAAGCTCACCAGTTCGTAGTCAGGGCATGCTGATATGTGTAGTCAGTGACCAGACGGTCTAGGACTTTATTTTGTTCCTGTTTATGTTTTGTTTTACCTGCAACCTGTGGAAATAAAGCTGGCAAGGAGCCAGACTTGTATGAGGAACTGTGGTCTGCTGTGTTATTGTGAGGAATGTGTCCCATGGCAAGTGACCAGGACGATCCCAGAGCTAATCCCTGAGACGGTTCGTCACTATATATATATATATATATATATATATATATATATATATATATATATACCTCAATGCTATACTCCTGAAATATGGAAACATTTACGGTAAATTTTTAATGTGCTCCCTAGACTTCAATCAGCACTTTACAACTGCAAAACAGAATGCTTTGGATCATATATTATCGGTATATCATCAATACTGAATCTATAGTACAAAACCATGATACAGATGAAGTGTCTTCTAGGGAGGAAAAGTATACTGCCAGCAGGCACTTTAACCCCTTCCCGCAAATGGACGTGTATACACGTCCGTTGGCATGGTGATAAAAACGTCATCTCAGCTGTTCTGGATAGCTGACCGATGACACTATGCAGCTGGGGACCAATCAGACTGGTCAGTGACTCACTAATGACAAGGACTTGCGGGGTTCCGGGCTGATCGGGTCGCTGGTGACCCGATCGCCCGGAAAATAGGGATGTTCGGAGCGGTCAGAGACCGCTCCGATCATCCTGAAGGGATAGGACTGAGGTGGCAGCTACCACCTCGCTCCTAAACCCCTGCCATTGGCCGTTAGGGCTAGCGACCAATGGCAGGAGGGGGGCAGGAGGTTAAAGGTGAAATCCCTGCTCTGCCCGCCCCTGAATGTCGGCGCAGAGCGGGGGGAAGATGGTGGACGTTTTCGGAAATCTCGCCTCACACCAGGACTGACGATTGCAGCAGGACTGGCGGCAGAATCGGGACAGTCAGCGTGGGACTGACGGAGGCAGCGGCGGACGCAGCAGTAAAGATCAGATGTAAGTGAATTTATAAAATTCTGTTTTCACATTTTCATAAAAGGGGAATTCTACAGCAGGATCACCTGCACTAACCTGAATATACAGGTAGATAGTGTGGGTGATGCTGATCCAAACAATTCTTACTGGGTGAAAATTGATGCAGCTGTTCAGGAAATATTCATCTTGTCGTTATAGGTGTAATTCGCTGCCCCAACTTTCGCAACGTTTTGTGCCGAATGCTTGGAGCGGATGGCAGGGTCGTGGCGTCTGCTCCTCGTGACGTCACGCCATGCCCCCTCAATGCAAGTCTATGGGAGGTGGCATGATGGAAACCACGCCTACTCCCATAGACTTGCATTAAAGGGGTGTGGTGTGATGTCACAAGGGATTCTAAATGAATGCCTGGTGCTGCACAGAGATTGCGGGGGTCCCAGGTGCAGGACCCCCGCGATCATACATCTTATCCCCAGTGGGGTAGCGGGGCTGCAGGGGGCCCCTATCTAGGTAGAGGCCTTCAGCCAGCCGGAATATAAAAATCACTTGTGGTAAAGGACCTGTGATGATGTCACCATCACGTGACCAGGCGGAGCTCAGCCATTGGTTGTTGAAGGACCTGATGACTTGTGTGTGCAGAAATCTACACCTATGTATCACCAAAGCAGTAAGGAGATTACATGAGGAGGGGGTTTGTTACACTGTGTCACCCCAGTAGTAAGGAGATTACATGAGGAGGAGGTGTATTACAATGTGTCAACAAAGCAGTAAGGAGATTAAATGAGGAGGGGCTTTGTTTCAGTGTGTCACCCCAGTAGTAATTATTTCATGAGGAGAGGGTTTGTAAGGGTACGCACAGACGAGCGGAACCACAGCGTACTTTACGCTGCGGATCCACCGCTGATGGACAGCTACATGGTGCCTTTAGATGTGCCTGCTTCGAGCGGGAATATGCTTTAGATGTGCCTGCTTCGAGTGGGAATACGCTGTGGGAATACGCAGACACACTGCAAAGTGTAAGACACTGCGCGCATACACAGTATTCTTGCACATTATGGCAGTCTGTCTGCTTGTAGCGGCGTATTGCCGCTCCGAGTAGGCACATCTAAAGGCCCTGCCTGCCGTACATCCATTGACTGTCAAAGCATGCTGGGAGTTTTGCAACAGCTGGGACACCGTGTTTGGGAAACACTGCTGTAGGGTGTTTTGGTAGCGAAGATACAAATCCCCAATTTAGGCCTCAAATGCTCATGGCGTTCTCTCGCTTTGGAGCCCTGTCGTATTTCAAGGCAACAGTTTAGGGCCACATATGAGGTATTTCTATACTCGGGAGAAATTGTGTTACAAATTTTGGGGGGCTTTTTCTCCTTTTACCCCTTATGTAAAGGTAAAGTTGGGGTCTACACCAGCATGTTAGTGTAAAAAAATATATATATTTTTTTTACACGAACATGCTGGTATTGCCCCATACTTTTAATTTTCACAAACGGTAAAAGGAAAAAAAGACCCCCAAAATTTGTAACACAATTTCTCCTGAGTACGGAAATACCCCATATGTGGTCGCAAAGTGCTCTCTGGGTGCACAAAATGGCTCAGAAGTGAGAGCACGCCATGTACATTTGAGGTCTAAATTGGTGATTTGCACAACGGTGGCTGATTTTACAGCGGTTCTGACATAAATGCAAAGCAATGAATACCCACATGTGACCCCATTTTGGAAACTAAACCCCCCATGGCATGTAACAAGGGGTATAGTAAGCTTTATCACCCCACAGGTGTTTGATGATTTTCGTTAAAGTTGAATGTGAAAATGAAAAACATTTTTCACAAAATTGCTGGTGTTACCCTACATTTTTCATTTTCAGAAGGGAAAATAGGAAAAAAAAATGCAAAATGTGTAGCCTCATTTCTTCTGAGTATGGAAATAACACAAATGTGGATGTAAAGTGCTCTGCGGGTGAACTACAATGCTCAGAAGAGAAGGAGTGCCATTGGGCTTTTGGAGAAAGAATGTGTCCAAAATTGAAGGCCATGTGTGTTTACAAAGCCCCCATGGTGCCCGAACAGTGGACTCCCCCCCCCCCCCCCCACACACACACACACGTGACCCCATTTTGAAAACTACACCCCTCACAGAATTTAATAGGGGTGCAGTGAACATTTACACTCTACTGGTGTCTGACAGATTTTTGGAACAGTGGTCCGTGAAAATGAAAAATTGTATTTTTCATTTGCACCGCCCACTGTTCCAAAGATCTGTCAAACGTACACCAGTGTGGTGTAAATGCTCACTGCACCCCTTATTAAATTCTGAGAGGGGTGTAGTTTCCAAAATGGGGTCACATGTGGGGGAGGTCCACTGTTCTGGCACCGCGGGGGGCTTTGTAAACGCACATGGCCCCCGACTTCTATTCCAACCAAATTCTCTCTCCAAAAGCTCAATGGCGCTTCTTCTCTTCTGAGCATTGAAGTTTGCCCGCAGAACACTTTTTACATCCACATATGGGTATTTCCTTACTCAGAAGAAATGGTGCTACAAATTTTGGGAGGCATTTTCTCCTATTAACCCTTGTGAAAAGGAAAATTTGGAATAACACCAGCATTTTAGTGAAAAAAAAATATTTTTCATTTTTACATCCAACTTTAGTGGACATTTATCAAACACCTGTGGGGTGTAAAGGTTCATTGTACCCTTGTTACGTGCCTTGAGGGGTGTAGTTTCCAAAATAGTATGCCATGAGTGGTTTCTTTTTGCTGTTCTGGCATCATAGAGGCTTCCTAAATGTGACGTTCCCCTCAAAAACCATTTCAGCAAAGTTTGCTTTCCAAAAGCCAAATGTGACTGCATTGTAGTGCGCCCACAGTGCCCTTGACGTCCACACATACAGTATTTCCATACTCAACAGAGATTGGGTTACACATTTTTGGGGTTATTTTCTCCTATTACCCCTTGTAAAAAATGTAAAATTTGGGGAAAAACGGCATTTTAGTGAATTTTTTTTATTTATTTACACATCCAGAAGATTTTTGAATTTTCTCCTTCACTGTGCTGCTATTCCTGTGAAACACCTAAAGGGTTAACACACTTTCTGAATGTCATTTTCAATACTTTGAGGGGTGAAGTTTTATAAAGGGGTCTTTTAATGGGATATTTCTAATATAATGCCCTTCAAATCCACTTCAAAACTGAACTGGTTCCTGAAAAATTCTGATTTTGAAAATGTTGTGAAAAATGTCAAAATTGCTGCACTTTGAAGCCCTCTGATGATTGCTGAACTTTGAAGCCCTCTGATGTCTTCCAAAAATAAAAACATGTCAACTTTATGAAGCCAACATAAAGTAGACATATTGTATATGTGAATCAATATATAATTTATTGGGCATGTTAATTTTCCTTATAAGCGCAGAGTTTCAAAGTTAAAAAAAAAATGCAAAATTTTATGATTTTTCATGGAATTTTCCATCAAGAAATGATGCAAGTAGCGACAAAAATTTACCAATAAAATAAAGTAGAATATTTCACGAAAAAACTATCTCTGCATCAGAATGAAAAGTAAAATCATCCCAGAGTTATTAATGCTTAAAGTGACAGTGGTCAGATGTGCAAAAAATGCTGGGGTCCTTAAGGTGAAAATGGGCTGGGTCCTTAAGGGGTTAAAGGGGTACTCCGGCCCTAATACATCTTATTCCCTATCCAAAGGAGGGGGGGGGGGGTCCCGCCGCTGGTGAACCCCGCAATCTGTCATTGCGCACCCACCTTTGTGGAGGCTCCAAGTTTGTTGCGTGACGTTCCGTGACATCACGTCCCTTCCCATAGACTTGCATTGAGAGGCCGGGGTGTGACCTCAAATGGGGCGGAGTCGTGACGTCACATTACTCCGTCCCCATAGTCGTCACACTACACACTCGGAGCCTCCAGCGCTGTGGAGAGCTCACAAAGGTGGGTGCACAATGACTGATTGCGGGGGTCTCCAGTGGCGGGACCTCCGCGATCATACATCTTATCCCCTATCCTTTGGATAGGGAATAAGATGCATAAGGGCAGGAGTACCCCTTTAAGGTCAAAATGGGCTTGGTCCTTAAGGGGTTAAGGACGGTGTGCAGCGGAGCTCCTTGACAACAGGGAAACAACTTCAGTCATGTGGGTCAAGGGTGAAAAGCATAACCTATACAATAATACACAAATAGAGTTCACAAAAGATGCAGATACAGAGCATATTAGAATCATGAAAATGGGGCAACTTCATATCGGTCATTAAGACCCAGTGGACCAGTGGCTTTCAGTGTAATGATCCACCGGGCCTGTCTCTGTAGCAGAAATGAATGGTGATCGCCGACATCTGGGGGATAAGATATATGCTCCAAACCTGCAAAAAAAAGTTTGCTGCTATCACCTACATGGGTCTGATTTGCGTGGGCAATAGGTTTGAGGACCCCTGTGCTAACACATAGGGAGCACACATGCTCACAAAAACAAGCATATAGTTGGCGGATGGTCTTGCCCACATAAAAAAGACCACATGGACAGATTAGGGAGTAAACAACAAAAGGAGTTCCGCAGGTTATGAAGTCATTGACACAATGTGAATAACCTCCTAACTGTATTTCTTGAAGCTATGTTATGAGAACTATATGGGCAATTCCTACAAGGGAAATTGCCTTTAAAGGGGAACTCCGGTGGACAACATTTTTTTCAAATCAACTGGCGCATGCAAGAAAGTTAAACATATTTGTAAATCACTCCTATTAAAAAATCTTAACCCTACTAGTACTTATTAGCTGCTGTATACTACAGATAAACTACAGAAAAATTTGTGAAGTTCTTTTCTGTCTGACAAAAGTGCTCTCTACTGACACCTCTGTCCGTGTGAGGAACTGTCTAGAGCAGGAGAGGTTTTCTATGGGTATATGATTCTAATCTGGACAGTGCCTGACACAGACAGGGGTGTCAGCAGAGAGCACTGTTGTCAGACAGAAAAGAAATTCACAAATTTCTCTGCTTTATACGGCAGCTAATAAGTACTGGAAGGATGTAGATTTTTTAATAGAAGTAATTTACAAATCTGTTTAACATTCAGGCACCAGGTGATAAGGGGTGGATTAGTAGTCACTTCCCTCAGGTCTGCATCCGCCTGAAGGATGTACCAATTACCACGGATGGAATTTGACAGTCTGATTAAGATTCGTATTTTGTAGGGAAAAGGTAAATCGTTAAGTGTTGTCTTGGGACCGAATTTTCTTTCGTAGTAGATCCTGTCTGTTCAGGTTATTCACTCTCTCTAAACTTCCATTTATATTAGAGAGAGGGTAATGTCTCTCAAGCTGTTTTTCAGTTTGTTACCTGAATCTGGAAAATCTTGTTGCCACTGTCAATTCTACGAAGACGTAAAAATTGAGAGTAGGGGATACTCCTCTGTAAATGTTCTTCAACATTGAACATCTGAGAAGAGACCTGAAAATGGCTGTCCACAGACAGTCCCCATCAAACTTGACAAATCAGGCAACAATCTGCAAATTAGACTGGCAGAACAACCCAAAATCCAGGTGTGCAAACCTTTTGGCATCATACCAAAGAAGACTGGAAGCCGTAATCCTTGCCTAAAGTTCTTCAACTAAGTTTTGAGTAAAGGGTCTGAATACTTAAGTCAACGCAATGTTTTAGTTTTTCCTTTTCAATAAACTAGCAAAAGGCTGCAACATAACAAAATGTGAAAAAAGTTAAAGGGTCTGAACACTTTTCAAATGCACCATGAGGAACATTTGTCATTGTTATATTTAGAAAGTGAGTTTTTATTTTTATCTATTTTTGTTCTGGTTTTGCTTATTAGCGATACATTTATCATACTGTCATGGAAGTTGATAAATTTTGCACACATGCTCAAAAAACAATAACTCACTTCAGAAAACCATTTTGTATGTGTCAGGGACAGGGAGAGTGGGCCCTAAACTGACCCTAAAACCGCTCTCCCTGCCTACTTGCCCATCCACCCTAAACGGTGGATCGACAACTGGGCAATGGTCCTTTCCTGCGCTAAAGTGCAGTGGCGTAAAAACACATAATATACATAGTCGGTAACAGGCCAGAAAAGAAACTGAAAACTACTAGACAACCAGAAATAGCAAACAGAATACAAATACTAACAGGGCAGAATATAAACTCACAAACAGAGCAGAATATAGTGAAATAACAAACAGTTCATAAACCGGATATCAGATAAATGGCAGACATGATAATATTAACAAGACTAGGCATGATGTTAGTATACAGCAGAATCCAGGAGATGAAGGGGATAACCAAAACACTAAACTGAACAGGTAACATAGAACACTGTTCACAAACAGGTACAAGTACAAAGGACAAAGATCAGATCAACCAAACAGGATATAAATATAGGACACTGTTCACACTTGGACACAGAACATACAAACTGGACTCCCCACTCCACTATAGTAGTAGCCATTAAAGGGGTTCTCCGGTGCTTACACATCTTATCCCCTATCCAAAGATAGGGGATAAGATGCCTGATCGCGGGAGTCCCACCGCTGGGGACCCCTGTGATCTTGCACGCGGCACCCCGTTTGTAATCAGTCCCCGGAGCGTGAGCGGGTCTGATTGCCGGCAACCACAGGGCGGGTGGCGTGTGACATCACGCCTGCGCCCCTGTGTGACGTCACGCTCTGCCCCTCAATGCAAGCCTATGAGAGGGGGCGTGACAGCTATCACACCCCCTCCCGTAGGCTTGCATTGAGGGGCGGAGCGTGACGTGACAGGGGGGCGCAGGCGTGACATCACATGCCGCCCGCCATGTGGTCGCACGTAATCGGACCCAGAGCGAACACGCTCCGGGGACTGATTACAAACTGGGTGCCGCGTGCAAGATCACGGGGGTCCCTAGCGGCGGGACTCCCACGATCAGGCATCTTATCCCCTATCCTTTGGATAGGAGATAAGATGTGTAAGCACCGGAGTACCCCTTTAATAATAAAGCCAAATAGGCTACTGGCCAGCGGACACACTCCACCGTGTGGACAAAATGCTGACCCAGTAGGAAACGGAAATATAATACATGAAGCACTAGACTAGAACCAGATGAGTCTAAATAGACTCCAGAATACCAAACAGGAATATAACATACAGAGCACAGGGTACAAGCAAGACTCGGACACAGTGTCAACACAGACAGAGCAGAATGAACAAACATAATCCTAAAACCGACTAATGTAACACAGACTAAATTACAAGGAGCATGCTATATAACCGTGGCTAAAAACCCAGATAAAAAGATAAGATAAATACAAGGTAAATGCTCAAGCAGACATAGTCAGAATATAGCACAAACAGACATAGTAGTATTGCACTCAATAACCAGCACCAGAATGCAGGAGAACTCTGGCTAAATAACTCCACCCGAGTTCTCATTCGTTCAGGGCATTAATTATTCCCTATCCAGGTGGAATAGCAAACTGCTCTGAACAAACTAGTGTGTGAATACACACCTAAACAGAAAAATACAAAAACAAATGAACGGACGTTACAGTATGATTCCTTTTTGTGAGGTCTGACCTGGCTTTGATTTGCTACTTTTTTTTTAATGCCTATGTGCGACATTTGCACTTCATAAATTTGCAACCACTACAAAGTGAAATCTGAAATGCATACCTACAAAAGTTGCAAAAAAAGGGCTTATGCACACGTGTGACATTTTTTTTGTGTGCCTGGAGTAAGCAAAAAATAAATAAAAATGCTCTAGCAGAAATGATAAATCTCTCCCTATATGTTTCAGCAAAAGTTTTAAATTATACTTTTCATTTAAATTTCGCTGACCTTTTATGTATAGACACGCAGGCGGAGCACCACATAGGGTAATAACATCTCAAATGGTAATAGAAAATATCAGTTAACAATAAAGCCGCTCACCTGGGTGGGTTGTGGTGTAACCATAACTTCATGAATAGCCTATCAATCTCCTCTGGGGAGAAATAAAATATTGTATGCTGGATTCTATGCAGCAGTGAGTCAATTCAAGTACCCCTTACTTATCAACAGAGGGGTCTGAATAATGTGCCCAGAAAATAACAAAAAAAATAGTGGACACAAGGAGCACTACAGAAAACCAGTTATGGGTAAAAGTTTATTAAGTCCAATACATAAATGCATTTTCGATTGGTATACCGTCCTTCCTCAGATAACAGGGCTGGCCTTTTAGGTAGGTGTTCAAAATACATAGAATCCTGTGTCATACATAATAAATATAATAAATATGTATGTGTTATATATGTTTTGTGTCTTTACAATTGCCATGTCTTTCACATTTCTTTAGGAACTGCCTTTTCCCAGTCAAGTTGTGTATAACAGAGTTGGAAAATGTGGAAGCAGGACTGTTGTTTTACTACTACGAATTCTGTCAGAGAAACATGGATTCAATTTGGTGACTTCTGACATTCATAATAAAACCCGGCTGACCAAAAGCGAACAGGTATGGAAAAAGTTACGCTTTCTGGGACTTGTTAAAGGTCTTAAATGGGTACTCCGGTGGAAAAAAATATTTTCAAATCAACTGATGTTAGAAAGTTAAACATATTTGTAAATTACTAAATCATAAAAAATATGAATCCTTTGAGTACTGCTCCGGAGGAAGTTGTAAAGTTCTTTTCAGTCTGATCAGTGCTCTCTGCTGTCACTTCTGTCTATTTTAGGAACTATCTGGAGTAGGAGCAAATCCCCATAGCAAACCTCTCCTTCTCTGGACAGTTCCTGACACAGAGAGAGGTGGCAGCAGAGAGCACTGTGGTCAGACAGAAAATAAATTCAAAAAGAAAAGAACTTCTTTTCAGACTGAAAAGAACTATACAACTTTCTCTGTAACAAAGTCCAAGTATAAGGCACAGCTCACTCGTACGCCCTTCCTGCGTCTCGAACAAGACTGAACCACGACTCATATAATGATATGAAAATAAAGAGATGTCCAGCGCAGGTTCCAAGCAATGCAGAATTTATTTATTCATTAGTGACACAACATGATGACAGGTAGGTGACGCGTTTCAGCCACAATCTGCGGCCTTAGTCATACAACAATACAATACAAGTGAGTCTCTTTTATAGAGGAGAGGGGCGGGGTTCTATCCCACAGGATGGGTGTATCCGGGGAATGCAATAACTCCCCGGGTTAACCCGCTGCTGGAAATTAACCCGTCCGTCTCCTGTACAATTGTTATATATATAAAAACGCATGGTTCATGTGAACACATACTAATAATATAAAACAAAAAACCCATTTTGGATGGGATTCACAATTATAATAGTTCCCATGTACAGATTAAATAGTGGTGTCTGTAATATGAAAACATAACAACAAACCAGAGTATAATATTCTTTATGTATCTTATAAAAAAGAAACAAATTTTATATACTAATATCTAATTTATATACAATCTGGTCATTTGTCATTGCATACAACAGGCACCAAATGTTAGAAAAGAGAAATGTATGAGATTACTGAAAAAGACTCATATATGTTAACAATATAAATTATCTTATATAAAATATCTCCATATATACAGGACCATATATTTATTTCAATCATTTCATCATATATGATTAACCAAATACTATTTGTTAAATTTATATTATGATAAAAATTTTAAGAAACTTTTGTAGATAATGATATAAAATATAAAATAGCTTCGGTCCAATTTAATTATTATTATGGTCTAGATATTAAATTTACATTATGTATAATAAACTAAGATATATTATACATGATGTAAATTTAATATCTAGACCATATTTGGGACCCACCGCCACCTAAACGCCGCCAACCTAGGAGTCGGCCGAGTCTCCAGGCGACGTTCTCTTTTGCTGAGAGAGGCACCGACGATCTGAACAAAGTGAAAGTAAAAAGACTGCAGGGGAGATCGCAGCATCTCATAAAGAACCTGATACCTGCTTCACACAGATCGATGTCAGAGCAGTGAACCTATCCCTGTCTTAAACGGGTACTCCGCTCCTAGACATCTTATCCCCTATCCAAAGGATAGGGGATAAGATGTCAGATCGCCGCGGTCCTGCTGCTGGGGACCCCCGGGATCCGCGCTGCGGCACTGCGCTATCATTACTGCGCAGAGCGAGTTAGCTCTGCACGTAATGATGGGCAGTACAGGGGCCGGAGCATCGTTAGGTCACGGCTCCGCCCCTTGTGATGTCACGGTCCGCCCCTCTCAATACAAGTCTATGGGAGGGGGCGTGGCGGTCGCCACGCCCCCTCCCATAGACTTGCATTAAGGGGACGGGACGTGATGTCACGAGGGGCGGCGCCATGACGTCACGCTGCTCCGTCCCCTGTATTGCCCGTCATTACGCACAGAGCGAACTCGCTCTGTGCTGTAATGATAGCGCGGTGCCGCAGCAGAGATCCCGGGGGTCCCCAGCAGCGGGACCGCGGCAATCTGACATCTTATCCCCTATCCTTTGGATAGGGGATAAGATGTCTAGGGGCGGAGTACCCCTTTAACCAGCAAAGCGGTGAGCATAAAAGTCTCTCATGTTACACAAGTATCGCTTGCTGCAGGAACTGGCTACAATTAGTAACAACTATTAACCGTTTGAAGATTCACTATTTATGCATGCTGGCGGCTTCTTGTGCCATTCATTCATTTTTTGTCACCCATATTGAAACAAAGTGGCTGATGACTGTCATTTAAAACTTACATGAGACCACACAGAACGCTGTGAGTGGTATCTCTCACTGTTGCTATAGGTGACAGCAGCACAGTTACCAGTGATTACATTAATGACTGTTGGACAATCTTTTTGGATGTTTTCATTGCAGGATTAACTGAATATTGGATTTTTTGCCATTTGCTGCTATAGACTATTTCTTATTTATTTTTATTTACATTGTAGGTGGTCTTATTATTATTATTAATTTTTATATACATATTGTTTGCTTAACCATTTACAGTTATCACCATAATTACACAAGGGCCCTGTGTATTATTGGTATCACTGTATAGCTTTTTATTATATTACAATAAATCAATTAATTATTATATATACACCTGTGTCCTTAAATCCTTGACCTTGAGCCCCAATAATCTTTCTGCTTAATAATCTATTATTGGTACACTGTGGGTAGAGGTGTGCAGTTTGGGCAGCCCAGGTCTATTTTGGTTGTAGTAAGAACAAGAGCCACTCCACTTCTTTCTTTTACATAATTAACAAATCTGTTTAACTTTCTAGCATCAGTTGATTAAAAATAAATAAATGTTTTCCAACGAAGTAGACCTGTAATGCAAACTTTGATGACCCTTTTTAAATTTTCATACACTTGGAAAGCAAATTTGCTGGCATTTCTTGCTGATTTGTGTCACACACAGCAATTCTAGAAATCTATGCACATGCTGCAAAAACAACCACAGTAACTTGTAGTTACAGTAGAACTAATTTACAGTAAAACATATTTCTGCAACAATTAATATTAACATTTATACAGCCCCAACAAATTCTGAAGCACTTTACAATTTTCAGGGTACAAATGAAGACAAATATCAGAAATTATAATATTACATTCTAAGTATTCAAAAAGAGAAATATGGTTGACAAAAGGCAGCAAGTGCTTTGTATATACAATGGTCCAGCCATGGTTTATATGTAGGATAGATCATGTGAAAAGGTAGGTGAATCAGTCACTAAAGAATTTCTGAATGTCTAAAGTGTGTAGAGCATAGGAAGACTACTCAGTGATAGTGGACGGGTATATTGATAGTAAGCAAGATAAATTAGAGAATGTCATAAGCCTGCTTGAAAAGGTGTGTCTTTAGGGCACATCTAAATCTATGCAAGTAAATATACCCTGATACATCAGTGAGCTAGAAAGAAAAATTATTAAGGGAACACTGATAGGATGATTTACTTGCACTATATACAGGATTATAGCGTGTATGACCCTCTTTCTAATAATGCTAACCTCATCCAAATTTGTGCAGCCATTCAGGAGATATCAGCAAAAATATATTTAGCAAAAACTAGCAATGGGGGCGTTACCATTGCTGTATTAGCAATGATAACACCGCAATAGTATTTTCCCCATTGCTAGTTTCTTTAGTATAATTAGTATAAATACATTTTAGCTCATATCTTCTGAAAAAGGCTGGATGGATTTGTATAACCTACACTATAATCCTGTATGTTCAGGTTAGTGTAGGTGATCCTCCTGTTATTTTTCCTTTAACCCCTTAACGACCACAGACATATATTTAGGTCCGTGGCCGGCCGGCTTATGTGAAGCGTGCTCAGTGCGCTTCATACCTGGTGGGTCCCGGTTGCTATTAGCAACCAGGACACACGGCTAATACTGGACACTGCCGATTGGGCTGATGTCCAGTTTTAACCCTTTAGACGCTGCGATGAAAGTTGATCACGGCATCTAAAATGGGAGAAAACATTTGCCGGTAAGCTCAGCGGTCTGTTCGGGTCCCCCGCGGTGAAATTGCGACGTCCCAAACAGCTGAGAGGACAGCGGGAGGATGCTTACCTTCCTCCTCTCTATCCAATCGGTGTTCTATTGCTCCAAGCCTAAAAAAAAAGTAGAAAGTGTAAAATAATTTTTTTCAAATAGTTCATAAATGTGAATAAGCCCCTCCCCTAATAAAAGTTTGAATCCTCCCTCATTTCAGATTTTTTTAATAAAATAATGTAATAAAAATAATCATATATGTGGTACTGCTGCATGCGTAACTGTCCGAACTATTAAAATATAATGTTAAGTAAACTGCACGGTCAATGGTGTACACGTAAAAAAATTCCAATTTCCAAAATTGCGTATTTTTGGTCACTTTGTATACCCTAAAAAAATGTATATAAAGCGATCAAAAAGTCCTATAAAAAAAAAATATATTGATAAAAACTTCAGATCACGGCACAAAAAATGAGCTCCCCATACATCCCTGTATATAGAGAAAAAAAAGTAATAGTGATCAGAAGATTAATTTTTCACATACTAATTTTGGTGCATGTAGTTATAATTTTTTAAGTAGTAAAATAAAATAAAACCTATATAAATTAGGTATCCTTGTTACCGTATGGACCTGCAGAATAAAGATATGGTGTCATTTTTACCTAAAAAGGCAGTGCGTAGAATCGGAAGCCCCCAAAAGTTACAAAATGGTGTGTTTTTTTTCCCCAATTTTGCCCCACAAATATTTTTTTTCTGGTTTTGCCATAAATTTTGTGGTAAAATGATTGATGTCATTACAAAGTACAATTGGTGGTGCAAAAAACAAGCCCTCATGTGGGTCTGTAGGTGCAAAATTTATAGGGGTTAAGATGTCTGATCGCGGGGGTCCTGCCACTGGGAACCCCTGCAATCTCTCCTGCAGCACACACTGTCATCTGGTGCTCGGAGCAAGCGTCTCTCCATGCCTGATGACTGACGATGCAGGGGGACGCCCCTTTCCCATAGACTTGCATTAAGGGGGCGGGGTGTGATGTCAAATGAGGTGGGGCCATGACATCACGATCCTCCAGCCCTATATCACCAGTCATCAGACGCGATCTGACATCTTATCCCCTATCCTTTGGTTAGGGGATAAGATGTCTAGGGGCGGAGAACCCCTTTAAGGGGTTAAGGGTACACATGTAAAGTATCCTGTGCATATTTGATGCTGCAGATTTTAATGTAAACTAAATGAAACTAAATGAACTAAACATAAACAAAATGACTGAACATAAAATATGCGCAGGATATTGTACGTGTAAATACACCCTAAGGGTTTTTGTGGATTTGTTGCCCATTGTCTTCAATAGGTAGCAAAATAAGCATGTGGGAACAGACCCTTAAGCAGATTTTAGAAATAAAGATCTTGAATGGAGTAGATCCCTTGCATAAACTTAATACTCTCTCGTGGAGGGTCCTGTAACTTCCATATATGAGGTAAGTGATATGTTACCTCTTCCTCATTGTCTATCTTCACTGATTACACTCTTATATCCAAGTGAGAGGATTACAGTCATGCATGTCACAGATTCCAGTTATGGCAGTAGCTCTATATGTACTGTATATGCCAGGGCTTCTCAATTTTTTTCTACTGGGGCCATACCCATCAGACTGTAGTAAAGCCTGGGTCTTTGTAGACAGACCAAGGAGGTGTCTGGGCCTCACCATCTGTGATAAAAGCCAATGCAAAAATTTAAAATATTGTACAGTCTACTTTTCATATGTCTCATCTTTTAACATTGAAATATGTTTAAAACAAGTTACAATTTTTGCTAAACTAGAGATTTTACCCAGGGAAAGCACTGTGTAGCTTTTGGGAACTATTGTGAAAACTGCTTATCAACTGTGCCTCACCAGCAACTAAGGGGCACCTCATCACTGAGGCCTGCCTCGCAGTCTGTAAAAAAAAACTGGTGTATGCAATCCTGAAGATCAACCCAAAGATACATAAGAGCTGATTTCTCTTATAATTAATGTTTCTCGGAAAGTTTAGCAATAAACAGTCAGCCAATTGTAGCCAACCAGTGACAGTTGATAGCTGGAAAGATGTCAAACATATCTGAAATGCAAGTTAGTGGGAATGGCACCCTCTCTAGATGTGCACCCCTCCCTGTTCACAGGAGGCTTTTTAAATTGATAGTGGATCCTGCATGTCACCCAGTCAGAGGCCCAGCAGAAGTGAGGGGATTAAGCATGTTAGTGTCCCATCCGAAATGAGGCCACCTCAGCGTGGTGGATGGGGGACACGTTTAGATCAAAAAGTGCGCAAATAGCCTCCATTTTTTGACCAAAATATATTTTGCTTAAAAACAACCTTTCCTTAATGGGGTACTCCAGTGGAAAAAAAAAAATTTAAATTGACTGGTGCCACAGATTTGTAAATTCCTTCTATTAAAAAAATTGTAATCCTTATAGTACTTATCAGCTTCTATTTGCTCCACAGGAAGTTCTTTTCTTTTTGAATTTCCTTTCTGTCTGACCACAGTGCTCTCTGCTGACATCTCTGTTCATTTTAGGAACTGTCCAGAGCAGGAGAAAATCCACACAGCAAACCTCTCCTGCTCTGGACAGTTCCTGACATGGACAGGTGTCAGCAGAGAGCACTGTGGTCAGACAGAAAGATCAGGTCAGCAGAAGGTACAGATATACATGGTGGTGAATGGAAAAGACACACAGGCAAGGTGTAACAGACTGATTGATTGAGGAATATATTTCCAAATGAATGATGCAGCAGCCGCATTCCGCTGCTGCATCATTCATTGGGATATATATTCCTCAATCAGTCTGTTACACCTTGCCTGTGTGTCTTTTCCATGCACCACCATGTATATCTGTACCTTTCTGTTGACCTGATCTGTTGTACCTGACCCTTGCCTGCGACCTGACTATGCCTTTGTCTTATATTCTGTATTTTTACTGACCTCTAGGTTTATGACTCTTGGATTATTTCCAGCCAACCTTTGGACTTGGACTATTCTTGTCCATGCATTTTGTCTAGCATAGGGACTGTCGCCTAGTTGGATCTGCCAAGTAGTAGGGACAGTGGTTTGGGGCTAGCGTTAAAGCTGCACTGCTCTCTACCCCGAACGTGACAGTAACACAGGCCTAAATACAGCATGTGCTACATTCTTGTTAAAATGGATGCCATGTCATCCTTAGTAGAGCAGATGCAGGAACTTAATTAGTCTGGACTCTAGCAGAGGGGGTTCAAGTCCTGGAATCAACTCAAGTTCAGGCCCCTGCTTCCCCTGTTGCTGTTACAGCTGAACCCAAGATTGTTACCAGTTTACTTTTCAGGTGATGGGAAGGTGTTCATTGTTTTCCGTAAAAGTTGCAAGTTTTATTTACGAATGAGGCTGCAATCCACTGGTGTTGATTCCCACAAGGTGGGAATTGTAATGTCTCCACTCCAGGGTGATCCCCCAAGAGTGGGTTTTCTCCCTTCCACCTTCTGGCCCCAAGTTGAAATCTGTGAATATTTTAGTTTTCTTTGCTTGCACAGGTATCTCCTAAATCAAATTCAAAAATTCTGTTGCCAGACAGTGTGTACTTTGCAGTACACGTTGCCACTCATCTCTGATCTTTTCAACCAGGTTCAGGGGGCCTGTAATCTTATACGCATAAGGAAAAGTATGAGTGTAAAACAGTTTTCAATACTCTTGAATGCCATGACGTCTGCTCTGTTCCAAACTTGTCAATTAAATATTTCTGGAGTTTCTAGGAAAGCTTTTAGTGGTGTACCTGGACAATATCCTAATTTATTCCCCCGGATTGATCTTTGCATGTAAAACATGTGTGATATGTATTAGCAGTATTATTGTCAAATTGGAAAAATTTCTTTTTGAGACAGGAGATAAACTTTGGATGTCTGTCCGAAATTTGTGTCTCAAGATACCTTCAAGTAAACTGGCTCCATGTTTTAGAAGGCCACATGAAACAGTTTATCCATTCCATCTGTTATAAACTTAAAGGAATACTCCGCTCCTAGACATCTTATCCGCTATCCAAAGGATAGGGAATAAGATGTCTGATCGCGTGGGGGTACCGATGCTTAGAGCATCGGGTGCAGCGATGGACTCTTGTGACGTCACGGCCGCACCCCACTCGTGACGTCACGGCCATGCCCCCTCAATGCAAGTCTGAGAGGGAGCGTGATGGCCCTCTCCCATAGACTTGTATTGAGGGGGGCATGGCTATGACATCACGAGCATGCATGCACTAATTTTTCCGCCACGATGTCCCGTCACTGTATAATGCCCGTATTGAATTACGGGCATATACGGGTGCAAACTGGCAGTTACAAAACCCCATAGGCTGCAATGCGATTTAGTCACGGCCGTCAGGGGTTTTGTAATGGCCGGGTTTCGCCGATATAGTGACGGAACTGGTGACAGAAGTTCCTAAACGGAACTATTTCATAGTGTGAAAGAGGCCTAACTAGACTTCTGGGGGATCAGGCACATTGGGACCCAGAGGTAACTCTTCTGTCCTTGAGTCTGAAGTCCCAATCTTAGTCTTACTATTATCTTTCACCTCCTCTCGGTTACTAGATCAGCTATAGCAAGGTACTGGAAATCCATTGACCTGCCATCTATCCCTGAGATCCTGGCCCTTCTCAACCATGTTGCCACTATGGAAAAATTGGTATAAGGCAAAATGGGTATTTCTAAATCCTCATTACTACGTCACATGGCAAAGTATCAGAGTGCTACAGACCTCTGATTAAGCTCTTTATCTCCATGTATGCATGTGGTTCCCTAAGTGATAACATACACTGCTCAAAAAAATAAAAATACTAAGATAACATATCCTAGATCTGAATGAATGAACTAATCATATGAAATACTTTCGTCTTTATATAGTTGAATGTGCTGACAACAAAATCACACAAAAATTATCAATGGAAATCAAATTCATCAACCCATGGAGGTCTGCATATGAAGTCACACTTAAAATCAAAGTGGAAAACCACACTACAGGCTCATCCAACTTTGATGTAATGTCCTTAAAACAAGTCAAAATGATTCTCAGTAGTGTGTGTGGCCTCCATGTGCCTGGATTACCTCCCTACAATGCCTAGGCATGCTCCTAATGAGGTGGTGGATGGTTTCCTGAGGGATGTCCTCCCAGACCTGAACTAAAGCATCCGCCAACTACTGGACAGTCTGTGGTGCAGCGTGGCATTGGTGGATGGAGCGAGACATGATGTCCCAGATGTGCTCAATCGGATTCAGGTCTGGGTAACGGGTGGGCCAGTCCATAGCATCAATGCATTCCTCTTGCAGGAACTGCTGACACACTCCAACCACATGAGGTCTAGCATTGTCTTGCATTAGGAGGAACCCAGGGCCAAGCGCACCAGCATATGGTCTCACAAGGGGTCTGAGGATCTCATCTCAGTACTTAATGGCAGTCTGGCTACCTCTGGCAAGCACATGGAGGGCTGTGCAGCCCCCCCCAAAGAAATGCCACCTCACACCATTACTGACCCACCACCAAACCGGTCATGCTGGAGGATGTTGCAGGCAGCCAAACGTTCCCCACAGCGTCTCCAGACTCTGTCACGTCTGTCACATGTGCTCAGAGTGAACCTGCTTTCATCTGTGAAGAGCACAGGGCACCAGTGGCGAATTTGCCAATCTTGGTGTTGTCTGGAAAATGGCAAACGCCCTGCACGGTGTTGGGCTGTAAGCACAACCCCCACCTGGGGATGTTGGGCCCTCATACCACCCTCATGGAGTCTGTTTCTGACCGTTTGAGTGGACACATGCACATTTGTGGCCTGCTGGAAGCCATTTTGCAGGGCTCTGGCAGTGCTCCTCCTGCTCTTTGCACAAAGACAGAGGTAGCGGTCCTGCTGCTATGTTGTTGCCCTCCTATGGCCTCCTCCACGTCTCCTAATGTACTGGCCTGTCTCTGGCAGTGCTCCTCCTGCTCTTTGCACAAAGACAGAGGTAGCGGTCCTGCTGCTATGTTGTTGCCCTCCTATGGCCTCCTCCACGTCTCCTAATGTACTGGCCTGTCTCCTGGTAACACCTCCATGCTCTGGACACTATGCTGACAGACACAGCTCGCATTGATGTGCCATCCTGGATGAGCTGCCTGAGACACTTGTGTGGGTTGTAGACTCAGTCTCATGCTACCACTAGAGTGAAAGCACTGCCAGCATTAAAAAGTGACCAAAACATCAGACAGGAAGCATAGGAACTGAGAAGGGATATGTGGTCACCATCTGCTGAACCACTCCTTTATTGGGGGTGTCTTCCTAAATGCCTATCATTTCCACCTGTTGTCTGTTCCATTTGCACAACAGCATGTGAAATTGATTGTCAATCACTGTTGCTTCCTGAGTGGACAGTGAGATTTCACAGAAGTGTGATTGACTTAAAGTTACATTGTGTTGTTTAAGTGTTCCCTTTTATTTTTTTAAGCAGTGTATATCTTAATAGGATATTAAATTAACCCCTTAAGGACGCAGCCCATTTTCACCTTAAGGACTGAGCCCTTTTTCGCAATTCTGACCACCGTCGCTTTACAAATTAATAACCCGAAAATGCTTTAACGGAATATTCTGATTCTGAGATAGTTTTTTCGTGATATATTCTACTTTATTTTGGAGGTAAATTTTCGGCATTACTTGCATCCTTTTTTGGTGAAAAATCCCAAAAGTTTGAAGCTCTCTACTTGTAAGGAAAATGGATATTCCCATTACATTTTATTTTTATTCACAAATACAATATGTCCACTTTATGTTTGCATCATAAAATGGACATATTTTTGCTTTTTGAAAAAATTAGAGGGGTTCAAAGAAGAGCAGCAATTTTCAAAAATTTCATGAAAATTGCTAAAATCTGAAGGGACAGATGTTACAGAACTACAACTCTCAGCATGTCTGGGCAGTCCATGCATGTTGAGAGTTGTAGTTTGGCAACATCTGGAGGGCTACCGTATGGGCACCACTGTAACAGTGGTCTCTAAACTGTGACCCTCCAGATGTTGCAAAGCTACAACTCCCAGCATCACTTTCACTTACAATTCCCCCCTCCCCCCCACGTCAATTCCCTACCTGATCCAGGATCCATCAGTCTCCAGCGAAGATCGGGGGGTCCCCAGGCATCTTCTCCTGCAGGTACCGGCCTCCATCTTCTGTCCATGTTCCCCTCGACATCCAGGGGTGGGCAGAACGGGGGTTGCCATGGCAACCCACTGTCCTGCTCTGCCATTGGTCAGAATCAGTTCTGACCAATGGCAGGGGGTAGGAGGAGATCGCAGCACTGCGACCTCACTCCTAGCCCTCAGGATGATCGGGGCTGTCCCTGACAGCTCCGATCTTCGCTATTTTCCGAGTGATCGGGTCACCAGAGACCCGATCAGCCCGGAATAGCAGAAAATCGCATGTCTGAATTGACATGCGATTTTCTGCGATCGCCGACATGGGCGATGTGCCAGGATGCCTGCTGAATGATTTCAGCAGGCATTCCGGTCCGGTCCCCAACCGGCTAGCGGCGGGGACCGGAATTCCCATGGGCATATGCATACGCCCCACGTCCTTAAGGACTCGGGATGCAGGGCGTATGCATACGCCCAGCGTCCTGAACAGGTTAATGACTGTATGATATGTACCGTAATAGTATGACCTCATAAAAACCAGGCTTGGGATCCAGTCACTAAATCAGGCGTCATGGTTTCAAACCTAATCACCATAATTTTAGCCAGCAATTTAACGTTAACAATTAAAGAAATGAGGATGGTATGAGGACTGATATGTGAAGTCTTTATTAGGTTTTAGTAGCAATACGAGGCAGGTTTCATTAAAATGGGCTAGAAGTATAGAGGTCTCTAGGACACTTTTAAAAAGAGAAGTGAGATGGGGGACTAGTAATAAGCTGAAGATTTAAAAAAAAAAAATTCCCTGAGTATCAGGGCTCAGGGACTTCAAAATTGACATGGACCAGGAAACTCCCCAGATCTTAATGCAGTTGAGAACCTGTGGTCACTACTTAAAAATAGAGTGTGATGAATTCCAAGCATCCCAGGACGAAGGATATCGCCAAAACGTATGTTGGGGTGGTGTCCCTCCTGCTGCACCTGACACTTTATACTTTTGTTTAGGTTGGTATTGTATACTATTCATGCACTTTGTGATCATTTATATACTTTTGTTAAGACGTTGGTCTGTGTTACTATTTATCTCAGTATACTTACCTATGTAATTGGCACTTTATTATGTTTACAAGTGGGGCAGCAGTGACACCCATTGTTTGTCCCCCCCGTGTGTGTTTCTTCCCTCACCATTTTTTAACTTGTAAATTAATAAAATATATACTTTTTAACATCCCTAACAAAATGACTCCATGCCTTTTTCAGTGTGTATCAAGCACTTCTAAAGAAAGAATGGTTTTCCATCAGTCACTATTTGGTCCAGAAGCTGATATCCAACATGCCAAAGGTCTTGGAAAAGAATGTTAAGCACTGTAAATATAGAGTAGTTACACAAAGTTGCTGTATATGTCAACAAACGTTTAAAATCATATTAAATTATTGTAATTGTACTTCAGTATATCATAGAAACTTTTGACTTAAAGTGGTTATCCAGGAATAGAAAGACAGAGCTAATTTCCCTATCGTCGTGACCGCACTACCTGAGGGACAGGAAACCTGTAGGATAAAAGGAAGAGCCCTCCTCTCTAGCCTCTGTGGTTTCCTGTCCTTTGGAAGCCTGTCTGAGGCAGGAGTCCCTATTTCAGATGGATGTTGAAATGGCTGGAGGAGCAGCGTTATGCCCTGTAGTTGCAGGGCACCATTATCCTCATGGGAGCCTCCTGGTGTGGGGGAATATCCAGTCATACTTCGTTTGTCTTCCCCAGAGTATGGACTTGTAAGGTGAGGTGAGCATTCATGCCGGTCCTCCGCTGTAAAGGGAGTTTATATTCTTTGGCATCTCTCTGGCCCTGCAGTGTGGGAGCCCGGAGATGACGCGTATCACTCAGGAGTCTGTGTCGGGCACGAGTCCTGCTTTATGGCGTCACTCACGGGGTGACCGGAACAGGCATCTGAAGGGTTTTAGTGCAGGGGGCAGCCTAATAGTATTTAGGTAGTATGCTGCAATAGGAATAACACCCAAGTGGATTCAGTAAGCCATTCCATGTACCTGCGCCTGCAGACATCGTCTGAGGAAGAAGCAGGAGCGTGGTATGAGTTCCAAAGAAAACTCCAGGCATGACTTAGCTGAGGTCTCAGCAAAGACCCCAACCATGGTACTGGCTGGATACCTGAGCGAGTGTGCTCTTTCAATGCAATTTTTTTTTTTTTTTTGTCTTATTCGTCATGTCATATCCAATTGGAATGTCGAATGTCATGTCTGCCGGGGTCCTTTTTTTTATGTCCTCCATGCAGGAGATGATCAGGAAGGAGATACAAAATGTATTTAAGCGGCTAACATCTTGCAGCAAAGTTCCACGGTTACCACCCTAGCAGCACCTCTGTTGGCATCAGTTAATCCTGCTATAACTCCAGTTGCCACAGCTACAATATTGTCAGAAGAGGAAGGGGTGGCCAGAGTATAAATCCCCACGTCGGTTCTCCCAGCAGCGGGAGACATATGTGACGTTTTGCGGAATTGGAGGGAGAAGGAGCGGCGGCGCCTGTCTACACCTCGTACGTTTACCCGGGTCCCGAATCCTACCATGCTGCAGGCAGAGCCGGCGGGCAGGAGGCCCGACTTACCTGACCGCCGCCGCTCCTTCTCCCTCCAATTCCGCAAAACGTCACATATGTCACAAGACAGGACACCTGCTGCTGGGAGAACCGACGTGGGTATTTAAGCCCATAATGCCCCTCCCACAAATACATGCTAATTTAGCCTTCACACTTATTAGACAATTAGAAGTAAGCATTTACTTAAATAGGATGGACTAGGTTGAAAAAAAGGGAACGCTAAAGGGCAATATTTAAGGGTCTGAAAAAGTAAGGCCCACGAAAGCTGATTAAATGCCTTGTCAGCATCAAGGCTGACTAGAAAATATTCTTAGGCCTTAGATAGCCTGCCATAAAGGATGCCTCCTAAATCCGTATGAATGTTAGAAGTAAGTACGACCCCATATAAACCCACTCGGGATCCAGTCACTAAATACGGCATCAAGGTTTAAAGCCTATTTTTGTCCTTTTCGCCTTTTTATTGTCATGGTTTTTATCTGACCATGTACAGACCAATATTAAGGCCTTATTTTTGGGGCTCCAATTGTAGTTTGTCAGGATGTGACAATTTGAGGAGGGGTTGGGGGTGGATTGAGGCAGGGAGGTGGTCTCCTTTTTTAAGCTGTTCTCAGAGTGGTCAAACTGACATTTTAACTTGATTCTTCAGGTCAGTGCGATTACAATGGTATCTAGTTTGTATAGTTATAGTTTACGTCATGTTTTACTATATTTTATATTTTTTAACTTCTTAGAACAGAAAATGATATAAATAGCCATTTTATGACCCCTATAATCTGTAGTTTTTACTGGTACCATTTTGGTATAGATTAGAGATGAGCGAACTTACAGTAAATTCGATTCGTCACAAACTTCTCGGCTCGGCAGTTGATGACTTATCCTGCATACATTAGTTCAGCTTTCAGGTGCTCCCGTGGGCTGGAAAAGGTGGATACAGTCCTAGAAGACTCTTTCCTAGGACTGTATCCACCTCTTCCAGCCCACCGGAGCACCTGAAGGCTGAACTAATTTATGCAGGATAAGTAATCAACTGCCGTGCCGAGAAGTTCGTGACGAATCAAATTTACTGTAAGTTCGCTTATCTCTAGTATAGATCAGAGTTTTTGATTGCTTTTTATTTGTTTTTCTAATATGTGATGTAATAAAAAAAAAATCTAATAAAATAAAAAAAAAATCAATTCTGGCATTTGATATTTTTTGTTTTTGTTTCAGCCATTCAGAGTCCAAGATTAATCATGTTTATATTGTAATAGTTTGGACAATTCTGCATGCGGTGATACCAAAGTGTTTATTTTCTTTTTTATGGTTTTATTTTTCTCCTTTTATTATGGAAGGGGTTAATAATTTTTTTTTTTCAATGTCTTAGTCCCAAAAGGAAACTTGTATGAGCCATAATTACATGGCTCATACAAATCAATGCAGGACATTGCGGTCAGGAGATTCGACCTACTGCACTACCAGCGATGATTGAATTAGATGCCGCCGTCATTTAGATGTTGCTGTCAATTTTGACAGTTTCATCTAAAGTGATAATAGCCGTGATAGACATGCCAGCTATTGCCAATGGCCCATGGCTACAGAAATCAGCCAGGGGTCGCTGGGTATGGAGTGGGCTGGAGTCCCAAGCCAACCCCATTTATCCCTTTCAGGCCCATACCTATCATGGATCAGGAAAAGTTTCAAGTGTTTACTTGAACTATTCAATATGGGAAATATCTGATATATTCATCATGCAAATTTTATGTACTGTGTCCTCAATTTGTGTGGCCAAATACCAGGTATATTTCTGTCCCCTCCCATAGGCTTGCATTGAGGGGGCTGCAGCGTGTTGTCACATGGGGGCGGGCCGTGACGTCACTATGCTCCGTCCCCGTGATCGCCAGTAATCAGACCCAGAGCGAACGTGCTCCGGGACTGATTCTAATGGGGTGCTGCGTGCAAGATCACGGGGGTCCCCTTTGGATAGGGGATAAGATGTCTTAGCGCCGGAGTACCCCTTTAAAACATGGTACAAAAACCAAAAATAACAGGGTACATAAAAACATGGCCATGACTAAGGGCTGACCTCTAGCCCAAAACCCGTCGGCGCGTGTGTTTTTATGTACCTCGTTATTTTTGTTTTTTGTACCATGTTTTAAGGACCTATTAAAAGTCAAGTTTTAACTGCCAGGCATGGGATATTAACATCTGCTCATACACATCTGAAATGTCTATTTAAAGATAGAAAAGTTTTAGAACTGTAGACACAAGCATCTGTGCAATGTAAAGTATAGGAAGTTGTACTCACCTGTCCCCGCCGCTCCGGATCCGTCACCGCTGCCCTGGATGTCGCCCTCCACCGTCTCTGCTGACTGGGAACGTCGCTCTCACGTGATGACGACGATGGAGAACGCCGGCGATGCAGGGAATCCTGAAGAGGATGGTCCGGAGCCCCGAGGACAGGTAGGAGACCATCACAGGAGCACACGGGGCACCGTAAACGGCTATCCGGCGGCAGCTGAATCAGTCTGCGCTACTTGATAGCCGTTTATGCGATGGCCCGAGATATAAAAGCATCGTATGTTGATGCTGCCTTCAACATGTTGAAATTATCGTATGTCGGGGCCATCGTAGGTCGGGGGTCACTGTACATAGAAATTAGGTAACTAATCTGATTTAAAATGAACATACAGAGCAATTTTATGTTTAGGCTAGGTTCACACAGTCGTATACATTTAACCTGTTAAGGGTCCGATCGTCTCTCTCTCTTTTTTTCTTTCTTTGAGCCGATCGGGCCCTGAAATGGGTCGGATGCAAAGGTCTACTGCCGGGTCCGACGGCCCCCACTCACTTTCATGGGGTCCGTCGGTGACCCCGTATTTTAACCCCTTAGGAACCCAGCCAATTTTCACTGTAGGACATGGCCATTTTTTGCACATCTGACCACTGTCACTTTAAACATTAATAACTCTGGAATGCTTTTACCTTTCATTCTGATTCCGAGAGAGTTTTTTCGTGACATATTCTACTTTATGTTGGTGGTAAAATTTTGTCGATACTTGCATCATTTCTTGGTGCAAGTATCGCATTTTTTTTTTCACTTTGAAGCTCTCTGCTTATAAGGAAAATGAATATTCCAAATAAATTATATATTGATTCACATATACAATATGTCTACTTTATGTTTCCATCATAAAGTTGATGTCTTCCAAAAGTAAAAAAAAATGTCAGAGGGCTTCAAAGTATAACAGCAATTTTCCGATTTTTCACAAAATTTTCAAAATCAAAATTTTTCAGGGACCAGTTCTGTTTTGAAGTGGATTTGAAGGGCCTTCTTATTAGAAATACCCCACAAATTACCCCATTATAACAACTGCACCCCTCAAAGTATTCAAAATGACATTCAAAAGGTTTGTTAACCCTTTAGGTGTTTCACAGGAATAGCAGCAAATTGAAGGAGAAAATTCTAAATCTTCATTTTCAAAATCTTCATGTTCTTGTAGACCCAGTTATTGAATTTTTACAAGGGGTAAAACGAGATAAATCTTCCTAAAATGTGTAACCCAATTTCTCTCGAGTAAGAAAATACCTCATGTGTATGTCAAGTGTTCGGCGGGCGCAGTAGAGGGCTCAGAAGGGAAGGAGCGACAATGGGATTTTGGAGAGTGAGTTTTTCTAAAATGGTTTTTGGGGGGCATGTCACATTTAGGAAGCCCCTATGGTGCCAGAACAGCAAAAAAAAAAAAAAAACACATGGCATACTATTTTGGAAACTACACCCCTCAAGGCACGTAACAAGGGGTCCAGTGAGCCTTAACACCCCACACGTGTTTGACGACTTTTCGTGAAAGTTGGATGTGTAAATGATTTTTTTTTTCACTAAAATGCTAGTTTTCCCTCAAATTTAAAATTTTTACAAGGGGTAATAGGACAAAATGCCCCCCAAAATGTATAACCCCATCTCTTCTGAGTATGGAAATACCCCATGTGTGGACGTCAAGTGCTCTGCTGGCGCACTACAATGCTCAGAAGAGAGGGAGCGCCATTGAGCTTTTGGGAAAAAAATTTTTGGAATGGAAGTCGGGGGCCATGTGCGTTTACAAAGCCCCCCGTGGTGCCAGAACAGTGGGCCCCCCCACATGTGACCCTATTTTGGAAACTATACCCCTCACAGGATTTAATAAGGGGTGCAGTGAGTATTTACACCCCACTGGCGTTTGACAGATCTTTGGAAAAGTGGGCTGTGCAAATGAAAAATTACATTTTTCATTTTCACGTACCACTGTTCCAAAAATCTGTCAGACACCTGTGGGGCGTAAATGCTCACTGTACCCCTTATTACATTCAGTGAGGGGTGTAGTTTCCAAAATGGGGTCACATGTGGGTATTTATTTTTTTGCGTTTATGTCAGAACCGCTGTAAAATAGGCCACCCCTGTGCAAATCACCAATTTAGGCCTCAAATGTCCATGGTGCGCTCTCACTCCTGAGCCCTGTTGTGCGCCCGCAGAGCATTTTACGCCTACATATGGGGTATTTCCGTTACAAATTTTGGGGTCTTTTTTTCCTTTTAACGCTTGTGAAAATAAAAAGTATGGGGCAACATCAGCATGCTAGTGTAAATTTTTTCATTTTTTTACACTAACAAGCTGGTGTAGCCCCCAACTTTTCCTTTTCACAAGGGGTAAAAGGAGAAAAATCCCCCCAAAATTTGTAGTGCAATTTCTCCCGAGTACAGAGATACCCCATATGTGGCCCTAACCTATTTCCCTGAAATACGACAGGGCTCTGAAGTGAGAGCGCCATGCGCATTTGAGTACTAAATTGGGGATTGCATAGGCGTGGACATAGGGTTATTCTACGCCAATGATTCCCAAACAGGGTGCCTCCAGCTGTTGCTAAACTCCCAGCATGCCTGGACAGTCAGTGACTGTCCAGAAATGCTGGGAGTTGTTGTTTTGCAACAGCTGGAGGCTCCATTTTGGAAACGCTGGCGTACAATACGTTTTTAATTTTTATTGGGGGGACAGTGTAAGTGTTTTACCCTTTATTTTGTGTTAGTGTAGTGTTTTTAGGGTACATTCGCACTGGCGTGTTACAGTAAGTTTCCCGCTAGGAGTTTGCGCTGCGGCAAAAAATTTGCTACAGCCCAAACTTGAAGCAAGAAACTTACTGTAAACCTGCCTGTGTGAATGTACCCTGTACGTTCACCTGGCGGGGGGGGGGGCTGGGGGGTCGGGGGGGGACATCCAGCTGTTTCAAAACTACAACTCCCAGCATGTACTAACAGACCGTGCATGCTGGGAGTTGTAGATTTGCAACAGCTGGAGGCACACTGGTTGGAAAACCTTCAGTTAGGTTCTGTTATCGAACTCAGTATTTTCCAACCAGTGTGCCTCCAGCTGTGGCAAAACTACAACTCCCAGCATGTACTGATCACCAATGGACATGCTGGGAAATGTAGTTATGCAACAGCTGGAGGTACGCAACTACAACTCCCAGCATGCCGAGACAGCTGTTTGGGCATTCTGGGATTTGCAGTTTTGCAACATCTGGAGGGCTACAGTTTTAGAGACCACTGCAAAGTGATCTCCAAACTGTGGTCCTCCAGCTGTTGCAAAACTACAAATCCCAGCATGCCCGGACAGCAAACAGCTGTTTGGGCATGCTAGGAGTTGTAGTTTTGCAAGATCTGGAGGGCTACAGTTAGAGACCACTATCTAGTGGTCTCAGACTGTACCCTCCAGATGTCGCTAGGCAACTCACCGGCTTCCGTAGGATCCAGCCGCACGACGTCGCCGCCCGCCAATCTCCGTCGCCGCCCGCCGATCTCGGTCACCCACAGCCTCCGGATCGGTAAGTGGATCTTCTGCGCCGGTTTCCCCGTCCTGCCCCGCCTATTGTGGGTGGGCAGGACGGGGAAAACTAAAGTAAACCCCCCGCCCCCGATCTGCTATTGGTGGTCGCGTCTAGACCACCAATAGCAGGGATAGGAGGGGTAGCACCCCTGCCACCTCACTCCTATCTCTTCAGGGAGGTTGTGGGTGTCATGGACACCCGCGATCCCCCTTATATTCCGGGTCACCATAGACCTGTAATGACCCGGAATCGCGCTAATCGCAAGTGTGAATTCACTTGCGATTTTCCGCGATCGCCGACATGGGGGGGTCTGATGACCCCCCTGGGCCTTTGCACGGGATGCCTGCTGAATGATTTCAGCAGACATCCCGGTCCGATCCCCACCCGGTGCGCGGCGGGGGCCGGAATTGTCCATGACTTACGCGTACGTCATGGGTCCTTAAGTACCAGGGTGTCATGACGTACGTATACGTCAAGGGTCCTTAAGGGGTTAAAGGATATTAGCGGAGAAAAAAAGTAGAGCTTGCACTATTTTTTTCAGAACTCCAAATAGCGTCCGACAGCAATGTGAACAAGGCCTAAGACCTCTAGAACATGGCAGTTTTATTTTGTCATTTAATTTTAAGGACCTGCTTGGCCTTGTTCAGGTCTGCAGCCAAAAAGATACATATTTTATGTGATATTTATGGGTTACCTTTCTATGTAGAAGATCACATTATGGTCCACATGAAAATCATGTTTTATGTTTGAGTTATGTTTAATAGAATGATGGAAAAAGGATCCTAAAAGAGGATTATGCCCTTGTCCCCAGTTTAGAATAATAGAGAATTTTCTATTTTGCTCGGCACCAATGGGCATTTATATTAAAATATTTCATTATACTATATCTAAGGCCAAAGCCAAGCTTTTACTTATCTGTATATTCAAATACCAAAAATTCCAAAAACTGTTATAGACTTTGGTGCTCATAAGGCTACTGATGTAACAGCTGGCAAGAGGGAGAGTTCACTTCCAAGCTGATTAACCCATACATTCTCTAATTAATGATCCTGGCTTCTATCATAATGGCCAGGCAGACAATTTTATGTCTCACTCTTTTTGAGAGAATGTAGGTATTGGCACTACTCTGTAGGACATATACAGTTTACAGCATGCGATATGGACACGGTTCTGACACAGCCATCTAGTCCAAAATATGGTGGTGCTCGTGTACACAAATTGGTACAACTCTTGGAAGAAATTATGGCACTCGTCCCAATAAGGATGAATCTTCTTAAGCTTTATTTATCTCATAGCAGGACAGGTGAACACAAACATGCAGGAGCGTCTCAGGGCTACAGCTGTTTAGTGACATTCAGGCACTACCTTAGGTCCATGTACGTCATAGGAGATAGAGAGAGATACATTATTCAGCATTTGCAGGGTTAAGATTAGCCACCGGGACTACCCCTTTTTGGCTAGATACCCGGGTCCTGACAATCTTTTTTTTAAGTATGACTTATCAAAATCCCTGTGTGTTTCAAAGTAAATCTTAGTGTTCTGCCCTCAGTTTGTCATAATTTTTATGCTGCCGTAACCATGAGTCATCAGGATGGTCCCCAGTGAATTCTGCCTGCCCCACCAAACTTGATTGATAGAACTCTCACTGTTTGACTGGTACAGTGCATAGTGAAAGTATTCAGCCTCTTGAACTTTTTGACCTTTTGACACATTTCAGGCTTCAAACATAAAGATATAAAACAGTATTTTTTCTGAAGAATCAACAACAAGTGGGACACAATCATGAAGTGGAACAAAATTTATTGGATATTTAAAACTTTTTTAACAAATAAAAAACTGAAAAATTGGGCGTGCAAAATTTTTCAGCCCCCTTAAGTTAATACTTTGTAGCGCCACCTTTTGCTGCGATTACAGCTGTAAGTCGCTTGGGGTATGTCTCTATCAGTTTTGCACATCGAGAGACTGAAATTTTTGCCCATTCCTCCTTGCAAAACAGAGCGTTTGTGAACAGCAGTTTTCAGTTCTTTCCACAGATTCTCGATTGGATTCAGGTCTGGACTTTGACTCTGCCATTCTAACACCTGGATATGTTTATTTGTGAACCATTCCATTGTAGATTTTGCTTTATGTTTTGGATCATTGTCTTGTTGGAAGTCTCAGGTCTTTTGCAGACTCCATCGGGTTTTCTTCCAGAATGGTCCTGTATTTGGCCCCATCCATCTTCCCATCAATTTTAACCATCTTCCCTGTCCCTGCTGAAGAAAAGCAGGCCGAAACCATGATGCTGCCACCACCATGTTTGACAGGCGGGATGGTGTATTCAGGGTGATGAGCTGTGTTGCTTTTACGCCAAACATAACGTTTTGCATTGTTGCCAAAAAGTTCGATTTTGATTTCCTCTGACCAGATCACCTTCTTCCACATGTTTGGTGCATCTCCCAGGTGGCTTGTGGCAAAATTTTAACGACACTTTATATGGATATCTTTAAGAAATGGCTTTCTTCTTGCCACTCTTCCATAAAGGCCAGATTTGTGCAGTATACGACTTATTGTTGTCCTATGGACAGAGTCTCCCACCTCAGCTGTAGATCTCTGCAGTTCATCCAGAGTGATCATGGGCCTCTTGGCTTCATCTCTGATCAGTCTTTTCCTTGTATGAGCTGAAAGTTTAGAGGGACGGCCAGGTCTTCGTAGATTTGCATTGGTCTGATACTCCTTCCATCTCAATATTATCGCTTGCACAGTGCTCCTTGGGATGTTTAAAGCTTGGGAAATCTTTTTGTATCCAAATCCGGCTTTAAACTTCTCCACAACAGTATCTCGGACCTGCCTGGTGTGTTCCTTGTTCTTCATGATGCTCTCTGCGCTTTAAACGGACCTCTGAGACTATCACAATACAGGTGCATTTATACGGAGACTTGATTACACACAGGTGGATTCTATTTATCATCATTAGTCATTTAGGTCAACATTGGATCATTCAGAGATCCTCACTGAACTTCTGGAGAGAGTTTGCTGCACTGAAAGTAAAGGGGCTGAATAATTTTGCACGCCCAATTTTTCAGTTTTTTATTTGTTAACAAAGTTTGAAATATCCAATACATTTTGTTCCCCTTCATGATTGTGTCCCACTTGTTGATTCTTCACAAAAAATTACAGTTTTATATCTTTATGTTTGAAGCCTGAAATGTGGCAAAAGGTCGAAAAGTTCAAGGGGGCCGAATACTTTCACTTTCACATTTGCAAATGTGTAAAACAGTGCAACATGTATAGAAGACTTTCAGTAAGTGTCGACATATAAATATTATTTGTTGAGATTTTCTGTGTCAAAAATGAGCCAATTGTTTATTTTATTCAGGTTCTCTTATTTTATATTCTTTCCTTTGAAAGTAATCTTAAGCTTAAAGTATAGCCTTTAAAATGTGGAAGAACTGTGAAATAACTCTAAAGTCATTAATATAAGCTTACCTTTCTGGATGACAAAATAATAGGAGTATGTTATATACTTTCCTGTTCTTTGCAGATGGAGTTGATAAGAAATGTTAGCACAGCTGAGCAACCCTATTTATTTACCCGACATGTTCACTTCCTTAATTTCTCCAGGTAAGTAGTTTAACTTAACAGTTTGATTTACATAGGAAACATATGGTTAACAAGCAAGTACCTTGGTGCAAAAAGGCTAACGTTTCACTGATATGTATTTTATAAAATCGTGGCAGATCAATCAACATAGCCATCATCCATTTCTATAAGTTTTGTCATGCTCAGTTATTATTCCAAAGCAAGGGTTGTGTGTAGAGATGAGCGAAATTACAGTGATTCAATTAGTCACGAACTGCTCGACAGTTGCTGACTTGAGCCTGCATAAATTAGTTCAGCTTTCAGGTGATCCGGTGGGCTGGAAAAGGTGGATACAGTCCTAGGACTGTATCCACCTTTTCCAGCCCACCGGAGCACCTGAAAGCTGAACTAATTTATGTAGGCTAAAGTCAGCAACTGCCGAGCCGAGAAGTTCGTGACGAATCGAATCACTGTAACTTCGCTCATCTCTTGTTGTGTCTTTGGAGCCTTTAAAATAGCAATCATGTTTTCTTTAATAGGTAAAAAAAAAAAAGTGGTGGGATGGCTATCTGTCCAAAAGTTCAATTGATTAGATCGAGCTAGCCTGAGATGCACCTGTACCCCAGGTGTGGAAAAGAGAACAACAAAACAAAAAGCAGGATATTGTTACTCAAAATCTATTGGATATATAGAAAAAACATAAAATTATGCTGCAAATAGTTTATTAAAAATCCAGTATAAAATATCTGTTTTACTTCACCGACAGGGCCCTTGCAGGTGAGGAGAGAACACTATTAATCAATAGTCCTGTAAATTACATCCACTGTGGTTTAGATCCTGCAAATGGTTATAGACAGATATTATGAACTTTACAATCCTTGTATGGAAAATAAGAGTCAATTGCAATAATCCCAGATCCAACTTAGTAGTATAGCATTTATATAAGAATTTTTTTGGGCAGATCACTCAAGAGGTAATACCAATTCAGCTGTATATAAAACTCATTGGTGGAGATTTATCATTGTTGTCTTTGAAAAGTGTTTTAAAGTAAAAAAAATTCAAATCTGCGCAGGACCCTGTACGTGTGAAGTCGCAGTTGTGAAAAAAATGTGCAAATTTAATAAGTTAATATACACACACAAATCTCTCTCTCTATCTGTCTATCCAGACAAAAACAAAACGGCTGCAACACTCTGGATAAGTGAAAAAATAGGATGGTAGCTTTATTCCATAGTGTAATACAGATGCAATGTTTCGGCTGCCATGCAGCCTTTATCAAGCATGAATAGTGACTAACAGCAATGGTATATATAAGGCAGCCCATGTGATTAATAAAAATACAGTGCAATAAACAATTCATGTACAATATAAAGCAAACATCATATATTAATTGTGTAAAACAAATCGGAGTGCATAATATCAGAGGCAAAATCAATTGCCAAAATATTTAAGTATACAGTGTAACTGTGTATATAAGATGTGGGTTAAAATCACAAGAAAATGCTTGATTACATCCAATAAAAACGTATTAAAAATCAAAAGGGCACAGGTTAATGAAGAACACTCACCAAGGCATACTGGAGAAAATGGAGCCGCCACGCCAAACCGGTGTGTAAGTGACGGAGCCTGCGCCGCAGCGCAATGCTGGCATAGGTGTCAACCAATGAAAACCGTGTGTATCGGTCACATGGACTGCCGCAGGTCCGGTTATGGATGCATGCGTGTTAAAGTGTGTAATGTGAATAATTATGTGCGTTGCAGCAATCCCAGTAATGGGTGCATGCGCACTAGGTGACCGAGCATATATGGCCATGTTAACTAAGGGAAACATGCTCATATGTCTCGGAACAAGTATTATTGTTCTTTAAAACATAAGATCAATAATTGAAATGAAAAGACTCGTGTGTGTGAATAAAACTAAATAGCTATGTTAAAAAGTGAGTGTGTGTGGAGATAATAAAAGAAAGCAATTGACAAAATAATTAAAAGAAAAAGAGAACAAGAAGAAACATGCTGACAGTTCGGAATCCATGTGACTGTGAGTCACAGTAATCCGAATAACTGGGGGCACAAAGTGCAACATGGTGCGACCAGAGATACCGCCGGTGACTTAAGGCTAAATATTAAGGGGGTCGCTAGGGGTCCTAAAATAGAGACGCTGTAAGTGCCATATCAATAATATGTCATATAACGGAAATTATGAAAATACAAATATAAAAATAAGAAAAAGGTAAAAAGATAAAAGCAAAAAATGAGAATAAAAAATATTTGATGACATAGTATCAACAAAATACAGTATAACAACTAATAAAGTAAAAATAAAAATAGATATAATGGTAAGAAAAAAATAAAGAGTGTAATATAGTGTAGAGGTGTATATACGATGTAAAAAGACAAATTCACAGTGTTGTCGTATTGGGAGACACCAATATTAAAACACAATTCTATAGAAATTGATATAAAAAAAAATTGTAGTGAGGTTCTCTTCCATCAGCCATATTGCCACCCTATAAAGACAAAAAAATTGTATTAATAGACAGTTAATCACCATATCCATAATACACTAGGGACACAACACAGATTATAATCAGGCATTGTAAATTTGTGAGGCCACTGTGAAATCTACATTCAGTCCATTAGGACAAAGGGCCGGAAGGTCAAATATCCACTTTAATTCTCTACATTTGAGGATGCTAACTCGATCTCCCTCTTTTAAGTGGGGCTATGGGGTCAATGGGGACATGAATCATTATTTGTGTATGGTAAAAGTAGTTTACCCTTTTGCTAAATTTATCAATCTTGCGCAATGAGTTTCATAAATTGTGGGCAAATATATTAACCCCTTAAGGACCGAAGGTTTTTCCGTTTTTGCATTTTCGTTTTTTGCTCCTTGCCTTTAAAAAATCATAACTCTTTCAAATTTACACCTAAAAATCCATATGATGGCTTATTTTTTGCGCCACCAATTCTACTTTGTAATGACGTCAGTCATTTTGCCCAAAAATCTATGGTGAAGCGGGAAAAAAAATCATTGTGCGACAAAATTTAAAAAAAAACGCTGATTTGTAACTTTTGGGGGCTTCCGTTTCTACGTAGTACATTTTTCGGTAAAAATGACACCTGATATGTATTCTGTAGGTCCATACGATTAAAATGATACCCTACTTATATAGGTTTGATTTTGTCGGACTTGTGGAAAAAATCATAACTACATGCAGGAAAATTAATACGTTTAAAATTGTCATCTTCTGACCCCTATAACTTTTTTATTTTTCCGTGTATGGGGCGGTATGAGGGCTCATTTTTTGCGCCGTGATCTGAAGTTTTTAACGGTACCATTTTTGCATTGATAGGACTTATTGATCGCTTTTTATTCATTTTTTCATGATATAAAAAGTGACCAAAAATGCACTATTTTGGACTTTGGAATTTTTTTGCGCGCACGCCATTGACCGTGCGGTTTAATTAACGATATATTTTTATAATTCGGACATTTCCGCACGCGGCGATACCATTTATGTTTATTTTTATTTTTATTTACACTGTGTTTTTTCTTTTATGGGAAAAGGGGGGTGATTCAAACTTTTAATAGGGAAGGGGTTAAATGATGTTTATTCACTTTTTTTTTGCACTTTTTTTTTGCAGTGTTATAGGTCCCATAGGGACCTATAACACTGCACACACTGATCTTTTACATTGATCACTGGTTTCTCATAAGAAACCAGTGATCGATGATTCTGCCGCATGACTGCTCATGCCTGGATCTCAGGCACTGAGCAGTCATTCGGCGATCGGACAGCGAGGAGGCAGGTAGGGGCCCTCCCGCTGTCCTGTCAGCTGTTCGGGATGCCGCGATTTCACCGCGGCTATCCCGAACAGCCCACTGAGCTAGCCGGCATGCTTTCGGTTTCACTTTAGACGCGGCGTTCAACTTTGAACGCCGCGTCTAAAGGGTTAATAGCGCGCGGCACAGCGATCAATGCCGCGCGCTATTAGCCACGGGTCCCGGCCGTTGTTAGAGGCCGGGCCCGACCCGCTATGACGTGGGGCCACGCCGTGGCCCCGCGTTATAGATCGGGAGTGGACACATGACGTTCCAGTACGTCATGTGTCCTTAAGGGGTTAAAGGGGTTATCCAGGCAAAAACTTTTTTTATATATATCAACTGTCTCCGGAAAGTTAAACAGATTTGTAAATTACTTCTATTAAAAAATCTTAATCCTTCCAATAGTTATTAGCTTCTGAAGTTTTCTGTCTAACTGCTCAATGATGATGTCACGTCCCTGGAGCTGTGCATGATGGGAGAATATCCCTTGCATGATCGGAGAATATCCCCATAGGAATTGCACAGCTCCCGGGACGTGAGTCATCAGAAAGCAGTTAGACAGAAAACAGCAACTCAACATCAGAAGCTAATAACTATTGGAAGGATTAAGATTTTTTTATATTTTGTATATGATTTGTCTGTAGCATATCGGAACATATTTAAATCGTAATTGTGGTCCTATTTTCAAAATGTTAAGGTCCAGTGTTTCCTGTTGTCCTATAGAGAAGTAACCAACATTCTTTTTTAGGTAGATGTCTAATAACAACCTTAATGGATCTGGCCTGCAGGAGATGATACCTTTATTTTCTTTGCACTTTGAGAAGATCATGATCAATATCCAATATATAGGAAACATTACAGACAATCATAAAAGTATTTAAACTAATAAAGAATGGCAAGAAAATTGATTGCAGTTACACTTAAGAACATAATTACAATTATCAATTTGAAGAGCATAAGATAGAGAGGAAAGGTTGAACATTATGGATGCTTATTATTCCTTTCTTTGAAAAATGAAATCGATGATTTAGAGCATTTTGCTACATGCAGTCCAAGATGGCTTATATTTGTGTTCAAAATACGGTCATTGCGGAAGTTTTCTGCCAGTAAATTAAATGTATGCAGTTAATAAATTTGTGCATACTGAATATATCATTTCAAGGTACACCGAAACATACACATCTGGAGGAAATGCTCCACCAGAATGTACGCAAAAAAAAAAAAAAAATAGCACAAAAAAAGGGTCAAATCTTTGATACATGTCCCCTAATGAGTACAAATTTAAGATCTCTCTCGTGATGTTTGGCCTCTACAAAATGTTTTGATGGGGGAAAGTCCATACGACACTTCTGTTTTGTATAGCGGTGTTGATTAAACCAGTACATAAACAACAAAATCAGAAGTACATGTGAGATAATGTTTAAGGTGATATATCTTGCCTGTTTTTGGATGAGTAAAAGTGGAGCCTTTGATCATATAGTTACAATTTACACACTGTCGACACGGGAAAGAGCCCTTATTGATCACTGTGAGATACTGTTGGGAGCTCATTTTAAGTGACACATCCGATTAACCAATTTATCTCTAAAGTTGATATTTCTGCGATAGGATAATCGGGAATCTTGGGGAAACTAGTTTTAAGAATTCCCCAGTGTCTGTTCAAAATGGAGGCAACCTGATTGGAGTGGTCACCGAAAGTAGAGATAAAGCGAATACGTGGGGCCGGAGGTCCAATACAGGGTTTTATTAACAAGTGTATCCCTATTCATACCTAATACTTTTATTTTACATTGATCTAGTAATTTTTTAGGATAGCACCTTCTGCAAAATGAATTTGACATGCGTGTAAGAGCTGGATCTTCTTCTTCCTCCAGACCGATGATGCATCTGGCCCTCATCATTTGACTGGTGGGGAGAGAACGCACCATCGGCCTTGGGTGGCAACTACTATAATGTAGTAATGAATTACAATCTGTAGGTTTGGTATATAAATTGGTGACAAGTTTATGATCGTTAATAGTCACAGTGGTATCAAGAAAATTAACTGATGAACGTGAAGAAGTAAGTGTAAATTGAATGTTTGGATCCACTGAATTTAAATACTCATGGAAAAGTGAAAGGTCAGAATCTGAGCCTGTCCAGGTCAAAAAAATATCAATATAGCGACACCACCCCAGCACATGGTGCCAGAGGTTTGTAAATAAAAAAATCATTAAATAAAAAATAGTTATTGTGCAAAATTAATTCAAGAAGTGATATAATGAACTCAACTTTGGAGGTGTACAGGCTGACGATGTCAAAAGTAGCTTTGAAGGAAATCGGAAGTGTCACGTAAATATGATCTGGTATTGGTTGCATACGGGCGGAGATTCTGATCAACAAAAATGGATAAGTGACTGGTAGCATAGCCTCGGCCAGACACTGTGTCTGCCGGGGGGGGGGGGGGGTTTCCAGTGACGTATGTGTCTTAGGCAATAAGTACAAGAGCGGTATGATGGAATGTGTCACATATAAGTACTTGTACAATATTTTGTCAATTACATTACACTCTAAAGCATTGTCAAGAATTGTCTTGATTTTAAAATTAATATCTTTGGTTGGATCAGCCCATAATTTGATATACGTGGTTTTGTCTTGGAGTTGATGCTCTGCCTCCTTGATGTATGCACTTCTGTCCATGACCACAACCCCGCCACCTTTGATGGCTGGCTTGACAATGAGATTGTGGTCATGGACAAGTGCATCCATTGCTACCACCTCTGCATGGGTCAAATTAGGGTGTTGTAGATATGTACCTTGGCCCCTAAGGTGTTGTATGTCACACTGTACAAGCTCACAAAAGGTATCAAAAGCACAAGAATCACTATTCAGATTAAAAGTGCTAGGGATGTTAAGATAAAAGTCTGAAAAATAAAAATTGTCACTGATAACAGAATTTGCTGGTTTAAATACAGTATCAGAAGTAGGGTGTAGACTGAACCAAATCTTCAGTCGCAAGTGCCTGAAGAATTGGTACAAAATCTAGCTCCATTTGGAACCAGTCAGTGTGTGATGATGGACAAAATGATAAACCTTTAGTCAACTGAGCATCAGTCGATGTGGCAGACAAGATATTTACCATATTAGGTTTCTCTATCTCTTCCTAAAGGAAAGCTTCTGTTGGGTGGCTTTTGGTCCCTTCTGTGCTCTTGTCTTTACAGTATCGTTGATGGCGATGGCCCCCGCGTCTGGTTGATCTGAAGGGGGACATATCCCCGTGTCTAAATAAACAGTGTAATTAGTGACATCAGGGTCCACAATAGCAGCATTATTAGAGCCAACATAATTAGTATTCCACGAATATACACGAATAGGGGCATAGTCATTCATGTCTCTATACCACTTATGGCGCTTGGTATTTTCCTGATCACTCCTAAATTTTTGAAGTAAGACAGTCTGTTTCTGGGTAGGAATCCTCAGTTGCAGAAATACGGGCTTTAGTAGACAAAATATCTTTTGTAAGAATTAAATATTGAGCATAATTAGATCAAATGAGCACTTATTGGAGAGGAGTTCAAACCTTGTGCATACAAATTGTCCTTCGGTTGAGTGCGGAGTACCCTTGGAATGTGTTGCGCACAATAGTAGATGTAAGGAGAGTAGTCGTTTAGTATCATTCTCGTATTGACGTTGTAGATCCACTATTGAGGGAGCAAGTAAGAAGGAAGCATCTGGTCAATGTCCCCAGGTGAATATGAAAAAAGTATTAGATGGAGCTACTGAAGAAAGGCAAGGTGTATCCTTGCCTTTCTTCAGTATATTAATTTTTTTTTTAGTTTAGACATGGGTAGGTGCCAATGTGAACTTGACAGGTGTGGCACCTGTCAAATCACCCTCTGCATGCTGCCATCAATAGTGATGTAGAGGGTTAAACTCCCATAAATCTGAAAGTCCAATCCCTGCAGTGACAGGCAAGTGTCGGCTGTAAATGCAACCAAAACATGCTGGATATAAAGCAAACTCAGTGCCAGAGCCGGCACTGTATTCAGTGACTTGCAAGATGCCATAAAAAAGGTGTAATGCTGATCATTAAAGTGATATATTTTGAAATCTGCTAATATGTCATAATGAAACATCCTCTATAAAATAATATAAATTAACATCCTGTATATCAATTGAGTACACCTTGTATAACAGTGTTTAATGTTACTGTCACCTCAAAATATAAACGTTGGAAACAAAAGTGAGCACACACCTACGTGGAAATGTCCAAATTGAGCCCGATTTGCCATTTTTCCTCCCTGGTGTCCTGTGACTTAATATTGTTACAAGGTATCAGGTGTAAATGGGGAGAAAGTGTCTTAAATGTGGTGTAATCTCTCTAACATTCTTTAATACTGGTCACTGGAACATGGCACTGGAACCATATTCTGTAGTCTGATGAGACCAAAATAAACGTTTTTGGTTTAGATGGTGCCAAGCGTATGTGATGACAACCAGGTGAGGAGTACAAAGGCAAGTGGGTCTGGGGCATTTGTATAACATGAGTATAACATGAGTGCTGCTGGCACTGGGGAGCTACAGTTCATTGAGGGAAGCATGAATGCAAACATGAATTGTGACATACTGAAGCAGAGCATGATCTCCTCCATTCCCCAACTGTGCTGCAGGGCAGTATTCAAACATAATAATGACCATAAACACCTCCAAGACAACCACTGCCTTGCTTAAAAAAAAATGATGCTCTGTGATGTTGTCATGGAGGGGTGGAAGAGGACTAGAGTGGCAATCTGTGAAGCTCTGGTGAACTTCATGCTCAATAGGCTTAAGGCAATGCTGGAAAATAATGGTGGCCACACAAAATATTGACATTTTGGGCCCAATTTGTACATTTCTACTTAGGGATGTACTCACTTTTGTTGCCAAAATGTAGACAATAATGGCTGTGTGTTGAGTTATTTTGAGAGAACACAACATGAAACACTGTTGTACACTCACTACTTTACATTGTAGCAGTGTCTTTTTCATTGCTTTCACTTAAAAATATATAATTAAATATTTACAAAAATATGTACTCACTTATTTAAGATACTGTATATTCAAACCTATGAAATCTGCAAATCTGTTAGTATGAAACTACCTCTATTTTATATAGTACTTTGTTTTTACAAAGTATAATTTATTGTACTGCCTATTACGGTGAAGCAGTTTTAAGTTAATTTGTCATGTGTATTCATCCAAGTTAAGCAATTAATAAGCCACCAAGCACAGACAGTTTATAAATGTTATTAAATGTATTATTTTCTTTTCCAAACGAAGTGCTATTTATTGGTTTAAATACTGCAATGATTTATATCATTCCAGCATTAATCAGCAAATTAAGGCCACCCACCCTGGTGTGATAAGTATATCAAAATGGAGAGCTACTTCTTAATACTCTTATTATATCCATGAATGTCATCACATGGCAGTCTTTTAATATTATTACCTTACGTGTGTGAAAATACAGATGTGCTCTTCTATTTCAGAGCATAACAGACTTCAGAGAAAGAGATCCAGAAGCAGGTCATACCCTTTTATATATAATTTGGTTAAACCTGATGGGCTCTGTCCAGTTGGCATGGTAGATTTCAGCAAGCCCAGTCCTTTGTTTCTGTGGGGGATTAATTGCTGCCCGAGATGTCTGTCTTATTTCTCCTTAACAACTAAAATAAAAACATATACTCTGTTACATAGTTGATAAGGTTGATTAAAGTAAACTGTTACATAGTTGATAAGGTTGATTGTGTTCAATCTAAAATCTTACTGTGTTGATCCAGAGGGAGATAAAAAAATAAAAAATAAAAAAAACCTTATGAGACAGATGCCAGTTGCTCCATACTTGGGAAAAAATCCTCCTGATTCCAAATATGACAATAAAAATATATTGCTGGATGACAGTCCTATCTCGACAAATCTAATACCTATAGCAATATTCTATTGAGCTTACTGTCCATCAGTATCCCCAAGTACTTTTTGGTAGTAATTTTAGATAATGTTTTATTATTTAAATGTGCAATTTTTTTTTACAACTCAAGTGCGCCTTACATTTATCCACATTAAACTAAATTTGCCATTTCTCTGTCTAAGCCTCTAACTAGCTCAGATCCCACTGTAATATGTCATATTCCTCTATGGTAATTATCTTTCTCAGTTTAATGTCATGTGCAAATATTGAAATTCTACTGTGTAATCCCTCTACAAGGTCATTTTTAGTGAAAAGAAGTGGACCTAGTACTGACCCTTGATGTACCCCACTTGTAATTGTCACCCAACCAGGACCCGCAGCTAGTACCAGACATAGTCTTTCAGGCTGATGTTCGGTATTAACACTTTAGACAACGCAATCAATGTTGATTGCGGTGTCTAAAACAGGAGAAAACACATGCTGGTTAGCTCAGCCGGCTGTTCGCGACTGCTGCGGTGAAATCGTGACATCCCGAACAGCTGAGAGGATGGCGGGAGGGTCCTTACCTGCCTCCTCGCTGTCCGATCTGTCCCTCAATGCCCCTGCCAGGCTCTGCAGGCTGAAGCAAGCGAGTACGAATAACACTGATCAATGCTATGCTATGACATAACATTGTTCAGTGTATGCAATCTAAGGATTGCATGTAATAGTCCTTTGTGGGGACTAAAAAAAGTGTAAAAAAAAAAAAAAAGTTAATAAATCTATTTATATGCTCAGACTTCCCTAATAAAAGTTTGAATCACCTCCCTTTTCCCATTTAAAAAAAATATATATATATGTAAACAAAAATAAACACATGTGGTACCGTCGCGTGCGTAAACGTCCTAACTATATAAATATAACATTAATTAAACCGCGCGGTCAATGGTGTACACATACAAAAAATCCAAAGTCCAAAACTGTGTATTTTTGGTCACTTTGTATACCCTAAAAAATGTATAAAAAGCGATCAAAAAGTTATAGGGGTCAGAAAATGAAAATTTTTAACATACAGTCATGGCCGTAAATGTTGGCACTCCCGAAATTTTTCAAGAAAATGAAGTATTTCTCACAGAAAAGGATTGCAGTAACACGTTTTGCTATACACATGTTAATTCCCTTTGTGTGTATTGGAAATAAACCAAAAAAGGAGGAAAAAAAGCTAATTGGACATAATGTCACATCAAACTCCAAAAATGGGTTGGACAAAATTATTGGCACCCTTAACTTAATATTTACCTTGTATAGAAAGAAGCCACGGCACTCGATCCGGAGGCAATTAAAAGGCTTTATTCCCACTGGAGGTACAAGGACATGTCAGGAGGGGGAGAAGAGACGGGACTACGTCGGTTTCACAGATCGCTCTGCTTTTACCGGTCACCCTATGTCACTTCTCCTTCCTTCACACATTTAATACAATTTGGAAGTACACCTGGACAGGTTGGGCGTTAACCCATTCACAACTGAGCGGTGTTTGTATACAACATGCAACTGCCTGTTCACACATAGCGTTTAAGAACAAACAACAATAGTAGAACATACTTATACAAAAATTACTAGAAACTTGTATATAAAACATCAGTGCTATTATACAGGTATAGAACTAGTTACGAGCCCAACTAGTAGATGCATGAATATTATAAATTGAACACATTATTATCATTACGATCATTGAGACCTAACTGACCTAGGGCTTTTGTTTTTATATGATAGAAATTTATTTCTTTAATAACATCATATTAATATCCCCCCCCCTCCCGGGGTGTTTGTTATTTGAACTAAACCCATAAATGACATAGCTGAGGTGTTCCCTGCATGAGTTTCTTGTATATGTTTTATCAATCTAGGAGCCCCTTTTCCCGTGGTAATGGACCTAACATGCTCGGAGAATCTTATATTTAAAGGTTTAATCGTCTTGCCAACATAGAACTTGCCGCAGTCACGTTTGGTTGCATAGACAACCGACTTAGTACGGCAAGTTATATGCTGTTCAATTTTTTAAACACTCTCCTCCCAATTGTACTACCTTGGGCACATATATTTGCACCAGTTGCAGGACCCGCATCGAAAATTTCCCAGAGGAATGCTTTGTTTTAACCAGTTATCTGGGGCTGAGTTCACACGGCCTCTAATTAATTTATCACGTAGATTGACTGTCCTGCGGAATGTGATGAGAGATTTTTTTTCTCACCACATCCCGGAGGATCTCATCCTGTGCCAGCAGGAACCAATGCATCCGGATCAAGTGCCGTGGCTTCTTTCTATACAAGGTATTTACTGTGAACTATGATTTCATACCACTGAGCACCGACAGGAGAAAGAATTTACGAGCACTGGCTAGTCCGCGTCCATTTTAAGTGTTATAGTGAAGGAGAGGCAGTGCCGACTGTAATTCTCGTTTGGACTTTGCAATTGTCTTTGCTCTTGTGCTGCTTCAGTCTGAGCACGCCAGATTAACTTTCTGACACACCTGCAACAATGAGCCACACGGACGAAGCTATGCCGGATGAAGCTAGTGCTCAACCTATACCCGAAATCAGAGGATTGTCTCTAGGTCGGGAGGGGGCTGACAAATTCTTCATACAGTGCAACGCAAAAGAAGAATTACAGGTCCTGAGTGTCCAGGCCCTGGAACACAAAATTTCTACGCTTTCAGAGAAAGAGACCAAACTTTTTTGGACAGTAAATTCTTTACAATTATACAGCCAGAGTGAGAGAGCCCCGAGAGGGCTGAGAGCATACAAGGAGATCTCACAATTTTTTGATGACACGGAGTTCTTGCATGAGTGGAATGCAATCCATAAAGATCATGCCCTAAGATTAACCCATTTGATTCTGACCAGAACGGAAAAAGAACACTCTATGATTACTGAAGAGCTGTTAAGAGACAAAATGGAATTAAAAACACGATTATCCCACACTCAATATACCAACCTGGTGAAGCGGATTGAAAATCGATTGATCCCGATACAAGCAGACCTTAAGGAAAAGAAAAAAAGATACATTTCTTTGGGATAAAATCGACTATGACTCGGGAAAAATCTTTGATTGGCAGCAGAGACAACCCAGAAGAAGACGACAAAAGCCAGTGCAGAGACGAAAGGAGTACTGGACCATGGACTCTGGGTCCGACTCGAGTGGAGGAGGAGATCGGGACGGAATCCCAACAACAGCCTCATCCAGTCAAGTGACTGAAGGTGAGGGTGCCCCTTTAGGAGGCGCACGCGGCGGGGCAGGCCATCACCCCAAAAAAACAGGTGTGAAAAGGAAGCAGGTCACCTGGCGCCAGTAGGTGATACTGTCCATATCACCACCTCAAATGTAAGTACCGACCTTTCAAACAGTCAATTTAACATCCATTCCCCTCAGTGATGAATGTGTAGCCATGTTGAATCGGGGGTTGAATTTTTGTCTTAACTACACAATTTGATCCTGTCCTGTTCGAAATAGACCTTAGGAAGGCCATTCGAAAAATCAATCTGTTCCGCTTCTTCAGGTCCTCAGTTACAGGTACCGGAGGGAGCCGAACAGAAGAAGGGGAGACCCGTCCAAAAATAGGCCCGTTAGGTTTCAGCCTTAGCCCTAATTTCACCGAGCAGGACCTAGTCATTTTAACCACACTTTGTGATTTAACGGGACCCTTAGAACAGGATAATGACATCCTCCAAGAGATTTTTTCAGGGGGTAATCCCTCAAAATTCAATCCCCCCTTGCCGGCCGGTAGTGCGTTAGATAAATTTATGGAAGCAGTTATAAGGGATGTTTTATCCCTTATTTATCCGAAAGATAAACCAAATGTATCCAGTGATGAATTAAAAGCCTTAAAATGGCTTCAATCTCATGAAGACATTATACCCAAACCAGCAGACAAGGGGGGTAACATTGTGTTACTTCCTCGTAAGTATTTTATTGAGGAAGCTATGCATCAATTGCAGGATCCTAATACGTACATCCCATTAACTAAAGATCCAACCAGTGGCTATGCGGACAAAATTAAGTCAGCCCTAAGACGTGGAGTGGAACAAGGTCTAATAACCAACAAATTTGCAGAAAGGTTAATTGTAGAATACCCCATCCGTCCTTACTGGTACTGGCTGCCGAAAATTCATAACTCACTGGACTGCACGCCCTGGAGACCGATAGTGGCGGGTCGGGGTTCAGTGACTGAATCGGTATCCAAGTACCTGGACTGGTATCTGAGGCCATTATTGGAAAATGTCCCCTCATACTTACAAGATACGGGGGACCTCCTTCGACAGCTGGAGGGCTTTTCCTTGGAGGACACATTTCACCTAGCCAGTATAGATGTGGAGAGCCTGTACACCCGCATCCCGCTGGATGCGGGTGTGCAGGCCATCTGCAGGCAATTAAGATTTGTCCCAGGGATGGGAACTTCTCTCCTTAGTGTTAAAATGCAATGCGTTCCAATTTGATCGAAGGTGGTACAGGCAATCGTCGGGGACGGCGATGGGGACTTCGGTCGCCCCGACATTTGCACATTTATATCTGGCCGACTTTGAAGAAGATAAGATCTACAAAAACCCTTTCATCTGGAAGTTGAAATTATATTATCGATGCATCGATGATGTAATTATAGTCTGGGATGGTACACAGGAGGAGTTTACTGACTTCGTGGGCTACCTAAATACAAATGACCATAACATGCGGTTCACAAGTGTTTTTGGGGAAGATAAACTCACTTTTTGGATGTGGAATTGCAAGTTTCAGCAGGACAACTGCATACTAAGGGGTTCCGTGGCTTCTTTCTATACAAGGTATTTACTGTGAACTATGATTTCATACCACTGAGCACCGACAGGAGCAAGAATTTACGAGCACTGGTTAGTCCGCATCCATTTTAAGTGTCATAGTGAAGGAGAGGCAGTGCAGACTGTAATTCTCGTTTGGACTTAACTTAATATATGGTTGCACACTCTTTGGAAAAAATTATATATAAATTCGTATAACCATCAATAAGCTTCTTACACCTCAGCCAGAATGTCGGACCACTCTTCCTTTGCAAACTGCTCCAGGTCTCTCTTATTGGAAGGGCACCTTTTCCCAAAAGCAATTATAAGATCTCTCCACAGGTGTTCAATGAAATTTACATCTTGACTCATTGCTGGCCACTTCAGAACTCTCCAGCACTTTGTTGCCATCCATTTCTGGGTGCTTTTTGACGTATGTTTGGGGTCATTGTCCTGCTGGAAGACCCAAGATCTCAGACGCAAACCCAGCTTTCTGACACTGGGCTGTACAATGCAACCCAAAATCCATTGGTAATCCTCAGATTTCATGATGCCTTGCACACATTCATGGCACCCAGTGCCAGAGGCAGCAAAACAACCCCAAAACATCATTGAACACCCACCATATTTCACTGTAGGTACTGTGTTCTTTTCTTTGTAGGCCTCATTCCGTTTTCCGTAAACAGTAGAATTATGTGCTTTACCAAAAAGCTCTATCTTGGTCTCATCTGTCCACAAGACGTTTTCCCAGAAGGATTCTGGCTTACAACTTTTTTATGTCTCTGTGTCAGCAGTGGTCTCCTCCTGGGCCTCCTGCAATAGCGTTTTATTTCATTTAAATGTCGATGGATAGTTTGCGCTGACACTGATGCTCCCTGAGCCTGCAGGACAGCTTGAATATCTTTGGAACTTGTTTGGGGCTGCTTATCCACCATCCAGACTATCCTTTGTTGACATTAATTTTTCTGTTCCGTCCATGCCCAGGGAGATTAGCTACAGTGCCATGGGTTGCAAACTACTTGATAATGTTGCACTCTGTGGACAAAGGCAAATCTAGATGTCTGGAGATGGACTTTTGTTGATATTGTTGATATTTTTCCACAATTTTGGTTCTCAAGTCCACAGACAGTGGATTTTTATATTGCCCACACCTGTTACTTGCCCCAGATGAGTTTAAAGAGCATCACATGCTTTAACCCCTTCCTGACCCATGACATACATGTACGTCATGGGTCGGCTCCCATTCTATAACGCGGGGCCACGGCGTGTCGTCATAGTGGGTTGGGCCCGGCACCTAGCAACGGCCGGGACCCGTGGCTAATAGCGCTCGGCACTGATCGCGGTGTCGGGCACTATTAACCCTTTAGATAGATGCGGTGTTCAAAGATGATCGCCACGTCTGAAGTGAAAGTTAATAAATGCTGGTTAGGTCAGGGAGCTGTTCGGGATCGCTGCAGTGAAATTGCGGCATCCCGAACAGCTATAGGACATGAGGAGGGTCCCCTTACCTGCCTCCTGGTGCCCGATCGCCGAATGACTGCTCAGTGCCTGAGATCCAAGCATGAGCAAACAAGCGGCAGAATTATTGAGCAATGTTATCCTATGGGATAACAATGCTCAATTTAAAAGATCAGTGTGTGCAGTGTTATAGCCCATATTGGAGCCATTAATAAAGATAATCTAACCCCTTCCCTAATTTAAAAAAAAAAACTGTGTAAGTAAAAATTAAACATATGTGGTATCGCCGCGTGCGGAAATGTCAGAGTTATAAAAATATATAATTAATTAAACCACACGGTTAATGGCGTACGCGAAATAAAAATCCAGAGTCCAAAATATTTTTTTTATGTCACTTTTTATATCATGAAAAAAGGAGTAAAAAGCAATCAAAAAGTCAAATCAATACCAGGAAGCAGCAAGAACAGTGGAGGACAGTGAGGCCGGTTCCTTAGCAGCGGAGGACGAAGGTAAGTTAAAGTTTGTTCTTAAATATTTGCAGCCCGGGCACAGGAATACAAAGTACAGCGCAGCAGCTGATAATTATTTGGCGGGGGGGGGAGAGAAGCTGCGCTCGCGGGTGACATACGATTAGTCCCCCGATGTGGGGTGCAGTGCTGGGCTGATAAACTGGCGGGGGGCGACATTGGGGGCCAGAGCTGCGCCCATCACATGATGATGGGGGGGGGAGGGGGGTAAATACCGTTAAATACCGTGGAACCGCCATTTGCCCCACAAATATTTTCTGGTTTTGCCGTAGATTTTGTTGTAAAATGATTGATGTCATTACCATGAACAATTGGTGCCGCAAAACACAAGCCCTCACATGGGTCCGTAGGTGCAAAATTGAAAGCGTTCAGATTTTTAGAAGGTAAGGTGGAAAATACAAAAGTGCAAAAAATGAAAAAACCTGTGATCCTTAATCCCTTAACAACATAGGACATAAATATATGTCCTGGTGCCCTGGTACTTAACACACCAGGACGTACATTTACATCCTATACATGACACAAGCACCAGACCGATGCTTGCATCATGCGTGGCAGGTCCCGGCTGCTGTCAACAGCCAGTAATGTCCGCCTTTAACCCCTCAGATACCATGATCATCCAGCTGCCGCGGGGATCTGATAATCCAAAATGGCGGACGGAGGTCCCCTGACCTGCCTTTGTCCGTCTCCTGGGGTCTTCTGCGCTGGTCTAAGATAGACCAGAGCAGAAGATAGCCGATAACACTGATCAGTGCTATGCCCTATGCATAGCACTGAACAGTATTAGCAATCAAATGATTGCTATAAATAGTCCCCTATGGGGACATATAAAGTGTAAAAAAAAATGTGAAAAATCCCCTCTCTTAATAAAAATGTAAATCGTCCTTTTTTTCCCCAGAAAAATCTTCCCCATATGCCCAAACTCACTATATTTACACACACGGGGACATTTATCATTGGTTATACACCTTTTTTCTTGCTTATTTTAGGCGCAAATTATTTTTGCGCAGTTGCGGTGGATGCTATTTTTTTGGGTGCGTTCTTCTTTGTGGAGCATTCCTAATCAAGTGTATTGTTTGGGGCACGGTGGAGCATTTTATGCAGTGGACACTAAGGCCCAAATTTATTCAACTGTGTAAGAGAAAAAATTTAGTGATTTTCCCACAGTAACCAATCACAGCTTTCACTTTACCAGAGCTCGTTAGCTGAGCTGTGATTGGTTGCTGTGGGAAAATCACTCCATTATTTTCTCACACTGTTAGATAAATCTGGGCCTAAGTTGTACAGGTTTTTTTTTTGCGCAAACCAACACCACCTAATAAGATATGTACAAATGTGGCAGATACAAGAGCAAAAAGCTTAAACAGAGGGGGCAGGTAGAAGTGAGCTCAAAGCTGTCCCTCGAAACCACTCTCCCTGCCTACTTGCCCATCCACCCTAAATGAGGAATTAACAACTTGGAGCCAGTCCTTTCCTTCGCTAGTGCATTGGCGTCAAAGTCAACAAAACGGAACTGTACAAAGTTGGGGAACAAGTCAGGAACATAACAAGAGTACAATAACCAAAACAGATATCTAAACACAAACTGGGCAGGATATAGCATACTGACATAAAACGGGTCAGGAAATCAAGAGCACTGTTCACACTGGACACAGAAGAAAGAACACACTAGACACCCCACTCCAAACATGGAGGAACATCAATACCAAAGCCAAATAGACTCCTAGTCAGTCGGGCACTCTGACTAGGGATTAAGATACTTGGCTAGGAGGAAACAGAAATACTAAATACAAGCACAAGACTAACTCACTCCTAGATAGACTGATGAGCACATGGCTCAGAGCAGGATTCTATACTCGGAGAAGCAGGAATGAACAAGGTAAAAACAAGACTGACATAACGCACAGTGTGAACATGGACTAAGATATATTAAGGTAAATGCAAAACGAACATACACAAATACTAAAACCCGAAAATATACTAAAACAAAGCAGGCTAAAATCTATATATCAAACAGGACAAGTAACCATGGTTAAAACTCAGGATATGTGCTCAGACAAAGCTAAGGTGTATAATAAACAAGACATGGTTAGAGTACAAATCTAATAATTACCACCAGAAAGCAGCACCTGATGAGGCCTTAAAGGGGTACTCCGGTGGAAAACATTTATTTTAAATCAACCGGTGCCAGAAATTCTTTTAGTTTTGCATTTCTTTTTTTTGTCTTGTCCACAGTGCTCTCTGCTGACACCTGATACCCGTATCAGGAACTGTCTAGAGCAGGAGAAAATCCCCATTGCAAACCAATGCTGCTCTGGACAGTTCCTGACATGGACAGAGGTGTCAGCAGAGAGCATTGTGGACGAGACAAAAAAAAAATAAATTCAAAAAGAAAAGGATTTCCTCTGTAGCATACAGCTGCTAAAAAGTACTGGAAGGGTAAAGATTTTTAATAGAAGTCATTTACAAATCAGTTTAACTTTCTGAAACCAGTTTATTAAAAAAAAAAGTATACCCCTTTAACCCCTTAAGGACCCAGCCAATTTTCACTGGAGGACACGGCCATTTTTTGCACATCTGACCACTGTCACTTTAAACATTAATAGCTCTGGGATGCTTTTACCTTTCATTCTGATTCCGAGATTCCGAGTAGACATATTCTACTTTATGTTAGTGGTAAAATTTTGTCGATACTTGCATCATTTCTTGGTGAAAAATTCTAAAATTTGATGAAAAAATAGAAAATTTTGAATTTTTTTTAACTTTGAAGCTCTCTGCTTATAAGGAAAATGAATATTCCAAATAAATTATATATTGATTCACATATACAATATGTCTACTTTATGTTTCCATCATAAAGTTGACATGTTTTTACTTTTGGAAGACATCAGAGGGCTTCAAAGTATAGCAGCAATTTTCCAATTTTTCACAAAATTTTCAAAATCAATATTTTTCAGGGACCAGTTCTGTTTTAAAGTGAATTTGAAGGGCCTTCTTATTAGAAATACCCCACAAATTACCCCATTATAAAAACTGCACCCCTCAAAGTATTCTAAATGACATTAAAAAGGTTTGTTAACCCTTTAGGTGTTTCACAGGAATAGCAGCAAATTGAAGGAGAAAATTCATTTTTTACACTCGAATGTTCTTGTAGACCCAGTTATTGAATTTTTACAAGGGGTAAAAGGAGAGAAATCTTCCTAAAATGTGTAAACCGATTTCTCTCGACTAAGAAAATACCTCATATGTGTATATCAAGTGTTCGGCGGGCGCAGTAGAGGGCTCAAAAGGGAAGGAGCGACAGTGGGATTTTGGAGAGTGAGTTTTTCTGAAATGTTTTTTGGGCGACATGTCACATTTCGGAAACCCCTACGGTGCCAGAACAGCAAAAAAAAAAGCCCACATGGCATACTATTTTGGAAACTACACCCCTCAAGGCACGTAACAAGGGGTCCAGTGAGCCTTAACACCCCACAGGTGTTTGACGACTGTTCGTTAAAGTTGGATGTGAAAATGATTTTTATTTTTTTTTCACTAAAATGCTAGTTTTCCCTCAAATTTAAAATTTTTACAAGGGATAATAGGACACAATGACCCCCAAAATTTGTAATCCCATCTCTTTTGAGTATGGAAATACCCCATGTTAGGACGTAAAATGCTTTGCGGGCAAACTACAATGCTCAGAAGAGAAGGAGCGCCATTGAGCTTTTGGGAAAAAAATTGTTTGGAATGGAAGTCAGGGGCCATGTGTGTTTACAAAGCCCCCCGTGGTGCCAGAACAGTGGACCCCCCCACATGTGACCCCATTTTGGAAACTACACCCCTCACAGAATTTAATAAGGGGTGCAGTGAGTATTTACACCCCACTGGCGTTTGACAGATCTTTGGAACAGTGGGCTGTGCAAATGAAAAATACAATTTTTCATTTTCACGGACCACTGTTCCAAAAATCTGCCAGCCCACTTTGGGGCGCAAATGCTCACTGTACCCCTTATTACATTCCGTGAGGGGTGCATTTTCCAAAATGGGGTCACATGTGGGTATTTATTTTTTTGCGTTTATGTCAGAACCGCTGTAAAATCGGCCACCCCTGTGCAAATCACCAATTTAGGCCTCAAATGTACATAGTGCGCTCTCACTCCTGAGCCTTGTTGTGCGCCCGCAGAGCATTTTACCCCCACATCTGGGGTATTTCCGTACTCAGGAGAAATTGTGTTACAAATTTTGGGGGTCTTTTTTTCCTTTTAACGCTTGTGAAAATAAAAAGTATGGGGCAACTCCAGCATGTTAGTGTACTTTTTTTTTTTTTTTTTTACACTAACAAGCTGGTGTAGACCCCAGCTTATCCTTTTCATAAGGGGTAAAAGGAGAAAAAGCCCCCCAAATTTTGTAGTGCAATTTATCCTGAGTACGGAGATACCCCATATGTGGCCCTAAACTGTTTCCTTGAAATACGACAGGGCTCCGAAGTGAGAGAGCTCCATGCGCATTAGGGGACTAAATTAGGGATTGCATAGGGGTGGACATAGGGGTATTCTACGCCAGTGATTCCCAAACAGGGTGCCTCCAGCTGTTGTTAAATTCCCAGCATGCCTGGACAGTCAGTGGCTGTCCGGAAATGCTGGGAGTTGTTGTTTTGCAACAGCTGGAGGCTCCGTTTTGGAAACACTGCCATACAATACGTTTTCATTTTTATTGGGGGGGACAGTGAAAGGGGGTGTAGATGTTGTGTTTTACTCTTTATTATGTGGTAGTGTAGTGTAGTGTTTTTAGGGTACATTTACACTGGCGTGTTACAGTGAGTTTCCCGCTAGGAGTTTGCGCTGCGGTGAAAAATTTGACGCAGCCCAAACTTGAAGCAGGAAACTTACTGTAAGCCTGCCCGTGTGAATGTACCCTGTACGTTCACATGGGGGGCAAACCTCCAGCTGTTTCAAAACTACAATTCCCAGCATGTACTGACAGACCGTGCATGCTGGGAGTTGTACTTTTGCACTGGAGACACACTGGTTGGAAAACCTTCAGTTAGGTTCTGTTACCTAACTCAGTATTTTCCAACCAGTGTGCCTCCAGCTGTTGCAAAACTACAACTCCCAGCATGTACTGATCGCCGAAGGGCATGCTGGGAGATGTAGTTATGCAGTAGCTGGAGGTACGCAACTACAACTCCCAGCATGCTGTTTGCTGTTTGGACATGCTGGGATTTGCAGTTTTGCAACATCTGGAGGGCTACAGTTTTAGAGAACACTGCAAGGTGATCTCCAAACTGTGGTCCTCCAGCTGTTACAAAACTACAAATTCCAGCATGCCCTGACAGCAAACAGTTGTTTGGGCATGCTGGGAGTTGTAGTTTTGCAACATCTGGAGGGCTACAGTTAGAGACCACTGTATAATGGTCTCAAACTGTACCCTCCAGATGTTGCTAGGCAACTCACCGGCCTCTGTCGGATCCAGCCGCATGTCATCGCCGCCCGCCGATCTCCGTCGCCCGCAGCCTCCGTCGCCCGCCTGGATCGGTAAGTGGATCTTCGGCGCCGGTCCCCGTCGTTTCCCCGTCCTGCCCCGCCTATTGTGGGTGGGCAGGATGGGGAAAACGAAAGTTAACCCCCCCCCCCCCCCCCGCCCCGATCTGCTATTGGTGGTCGCGTCTAGACCACCAATAGCAGGGATAGGAGGGGTGGCACCCCTGCCACCTCTCTCCTATGCCTTCAGGGGGATCGTGGGTGTCTTAGACAACCGCGATCCCCCTTATATTCCTGAGTCCCCCCCCTCCATGTCGTTGATCGCCGCAAATCGCCGGTCAATTTAGACAGGCGATCTGGGGCGATTCCAGGTCATAGGAGTCTCTGGTGACCCAGAAAATAAGGGGCATCAGGAGTGTCCAAGACACCCACGTTCCTCCTGAAGGGATAGGAGTGAGGTGGCAGGGGTGCTATTGGTCGTAGGCGGGGAGGATAAAGTTCGATTCCCCTGTTCTGCCCACCCACAGCAGTCTGGACCGAACGGGGGAACTGTCCTGTGACCGGCAACGGAGGTCACTTACCATCAGCGGCAGCGGGCGGCAATGACGTACGGCTGGCTTCCTGGTGAAGACTACGGAAGCCGGTGAGTTGCCTAGCAACACCTGGAGGGCTACAGTTTGGAGACCACTATACAGTGGTCTCTAAACTGTAGTCCTCCAGATGTTGCAAAACTACAACTCTCAGCATGCCCAGACAGCTGTTTGCTGTTTGGGCATGCTGGGATTTGTAGTTTTGCACCAGCTGGAGGGCTACAGTTTGGAGATCACTGTGCAGTGGTCTCTAAACTTTGGCCCCCTAGATCTTGAAAAGCTACAACTCCCACCATGCACAAACAGCAAACTGCTGTCTCGCCATGCTGAGAGTTGAAGTTGAAGTGATCTCTCACTTTGGAGCCCTGTAGTATTTCAAGGAAACAGTTTAGGGCCACATATGGGGTATTTCCGTACTCTGGAGAAATTGCGTTACAAATTTTGTTTTATTTTTTCTCCTTTTACCCCTTATGAAAATGAAAAGTTGGGGTCTACACCAACCTGTTTGTGTAATTTTTTTTTTTATACTAACATGGTGTTGACCCATACTTTTTATTTTCACAAAAGGTAAAAGGAAAAAAAAGACCCCCAAAATTTGTAACGCAATTTCTCCCGAGTACAGAAATACCCTATATGTGGACGTAAAATGCTCTGCGGATGCACAACAAGGCTCAGGAGTGAGAGCGCACTATGTACATTTGTGGCTGAATTTACAGTGGTTCTGACATAAACGCAAAAAATTTAATACCCACATGTGACCCCATTTTGGAAACTACACCCCTAACGAAGTTAACAAGGGGCATAGTGAGCCTTAAATTTGACACAGGTGTTTGACGAATTTTCGTTAAAGTTGGATGGGAAAACGAAAACAAATTGTTTTGTTTTTTACTAAAATGCTGGTGTTACGCTATATTTTTCATTTTCACAAGGGAAAATAGGAAAAAAAGCCTCCCAAAATTTGTAACCCCATTTCTTCTAAATAAGAACATACCCCATATGTGGATGTAAAGTCCTGTGCGGGCGAAATACAATGCTCAGAACAGAGGGAGTGCCATTGGGATTTTGGTGAGAAAATTTCTCCGGAATTGAAGGCCACGTGTAATTTTTCATTTGCTCGGCCCACTGTTCCAAAGATCTGTCAAACGCCAGTGGGGTGTAAATGCTCACTGCACCCCTTATTAAATTCTGTGAGGGCTGTAGTTTCCAAAATGGGGTCACGTGGGGGGGGAGGGGGTCCACTGTTCTGGCACCACGGAGGACTTTGTAAACTCACAAGGCCCCCGACTTCTATTCCAACCAAGTTCTCTCTCCAAAAGCTCAATTGCACTCCTTCTCTTCTGAGCATTGTAGTGCGCCAACAGAGCACTTAAAGGGGTATTCCAGACCAAAACTTTTTTTTATATATCAACTGGCTCCGGAAAGTTAAACAGATTTGTAAATTACTTTGATTAAAAAATCTTATTCCCTGCAATAGTTATTAGCTTCTGAAGTTGAGTTGTTTTTTTCTGTCTAACTGCTTTCTGATGACTCACGTCCCGGGAGCTGTGCAGTTCCTATGGGGATATTCTCCCATCATGCACAGCTCCCGGGACGTGACATCATCATTGAGCAGTTAGACAGAAAACTTCAGAAGCGAATTACTATTGAAAGGATTAAGATTTTTTAATAGAAGTAATTTACAAATCTGTTTAATTTTCCGGAGCCAGGTGATATATAAAAAAAAAGTTTTTGCCTGGAATACCCCTTTTACGTCCACACATGGTATATTTCCATACTCAAATGGGAAATGGGGTTCCAAATTTTGAGGGGCATTTTCTCCTATTGCCCCCTGTAAAAATGTTAAAGGGGTATTCCAGGCCAAAACTTTTTTTATATATATATATTAACTGGCTCCAGAAAGTTAAACAGATTTGTAAATTACTTCTATTAAAAAATCTTAATCCTTCCTATAGTTATTAGCTTCTGAAGTTGAGTTGCTGTTTTCTGTCTAACTGCTTTCTAATGACTCAAGTCCCGGGAGCTGTCCAGCTCCTATGGGGATAGTTTCCCATCATGCACAGATCCCGGGACGTGACAACATCATTGAGCAGTTAGACAGAAAACTTCAGAAGCTAATAACTATTGGAAGGATTAAGATTTTTTAATAGAAGTAATTTACAAATCTGTTTAACTTTCCGGAGCCAGTTGATGTATAAAAAAAAGTTTTTGCCTGGAATACCCCTTTAAATTTGGGGAAAAAACTGCATTTTTTCATTTACACATCCGACTCAAAAAGTCGTCAAACACCTGTGGGGTGTTAAGGCTCACTGTACACCTTGTTACGTTCCTTGAGGGGTGAAGTTTCCAAAATAGTAAGCCATGTGTTTTATTTTTATTATTTTTTTTTTTTTTGCTGTTCTGACACCATAGGGGCTTCCTAAATGTGACATGCCCCCCAAAAACCATTTCAGAAAAATTTGCTTTCCAAAAGCCAAATGTGACTCCTTCTCTTCTGAGCATTGTAGTACACTTGCAGTGCACTTGATGTCCACACATGGGGTATTTCCATACTCACAAGAGATGTGGTTACGAATTTTGGGGGACATTTTCTCCTATTACCCCTTGTAAAAATGTAAAATTTGAGGAAAAATATGCATTTTAGTGGGAAAAACAATTATTTACACATCCAACTTTAACGGAAAATCATCAAACACCTGTGGGGGGGTGTAAAGACTCATTGGCTTTTTTTATGTTCCCTGAGGGGTGTAGTTTCCAAAATAGTATGCCATGTGTTTTTTTTTTTTTTTTTTTTTTTGCTGTTCTGGCACCATAGGGGCTTCCTAAATGTGACATGCCCCACAAAAACAATTTCAGAAAAACTCACTCTTCAAAATCCCATTGTCGCTCCTTCCCTTTTGAGCCCTCTAGTGCACCCACAGAGCATTTGGCATACACATATGAGATATTTCCTTACTCAAGAGAAATTGGGTTACACATTTTAGGGTGATTTCTCTCCTTTTACCCCTTGTAAAAATTCAAAAACTGGGTCTACAAGAACATGCAAGTGTAAAAAATTAAGATTTTGAATTTTCTCCTTCACTTTGCTGCTATTCCTGTGAAACACCTAAAGGGTTAACACACTTACTGAATGTCATTTTGAATACTTTGAGGGGTGCAGTTTTTATAATGGGGTCATTTATGGGGTATTCAAACCTGCACTGGTCCCTGAAAAATTCTGATTTAGAAAATTTTGTGAAAAATCTGAAAATTGCTGCTTAACTTAGAAGCCCTCTGATGTCTTCCAAAAGTAAAAACATGTCAACTTTATGATGCCAACATAAAGTAGACATATTGTATATGTGAATCAATATATAATTTATTTGGGATGTCAATTTTCCTTATAAGCAGAGGGTTTCAAAGTTAAAAAACAAATGCAAAATTTTAAAATTTTTCATTACATTTTGGAATTTTTCACCAAGAAATTATGCAAGTATCGACAAAATTTTACCACTAACATAAAGTTGAATATGTCACGAAAAAACTTTCCCAGAATCAGAATGAAAAGTAAAAGCCTCTAAGAGTTATTAATGCTTAGAATGACAGTGGTCAGATGTGCAAAACAATTTTACTTTGTAATGAAATCACTTATTTTACCATAAAATGTACGGTGCAACCAAAAAAATATTATTTATGTGGGAAAAGTTAAAAGAAAACAGCAATTTAGCAAATTTTGGAAGGTTTTGTTTTCACTCTGTACACTTTACAGTAAAAATGACATGTTTTCTTTATTCTGTGACCCCTTGAGAAAGGCTTCGGTCCCGAAACGCAGCATTGGGGTGGTGTCCCCTCAGGTTCCTTGTGGAGCAGTTTATAAGTTTGCTTCGATTCCTTTGCTTATTTGTAGTCCTTTTGGACACTATTTGTTTCTATGTGTATTGGTGTTTGTCACTATGTTCATGCTTATTTTGCTGTATTAGCTCCCCTAGCGACCTGAGGGGTCACCCTTGCTGTTTTTTGTCCCCCATCCTTGGGTGAGAGTCCTCAGCTTTTATGTAATTGTGTATTTTCTTTAATAAAGTATATTTTGTATATCATTTTTTTCTAATGGCTCAAATCTTTCTTTGTGCTATATCATATGGTTATGGGAGCTCTTTAGCAATTCTTACTGATAGGTATCATTAATACTTGAGGATTTTTTATCCCACTATTGTTCCTATTCTGACATTGGGTCACACCTATTTTTATTTATGTCTGCATTATTCTAATTTATTCTGTGCGTCAATACCCACTGAAATGATATGAAAGGAAGTATTAAAATTATACCCATGTTATATGCCTTTTTATAACTGTACCGCTTTAAAAAAAAAAATCCCAAACAATTTTAACAAAATTTGTATGTTTGAAATTGCCCTATTATGACCACCTATAACTTTCAAATTTTTCCGTATACGGGGTGGTATGAGGGCAAATTTTTTGTGCCGTGATCTGTAGTATTTATCGGTACCACTTTTGCATATATTTTACTTATTAATTTTTTATAAATTTTTTGGGAATAAAATGTGACAAAAAAGCAGAAACTTTGGACTTCTTTTCTTTTACGTTTACAACCTGCACCGTATGGGATAATGAACAATATATTTAGACAGTTCAGACTTTTATGCACACGGCAGTACCAAAAATGTTATGCTTTTTTGGGGGTGTCAAATGGGAAAAACGGATGATTTACATTTTAATCGGGGGGGGGGTATTTTTCAATTTTCTTTTTACTTTTTACACTTTTTTACACTATATATAGCAATCACTTGATCAGTGTTATCGGCTATCTTCTGCTCTGGTCTGCTCGATCTCAGACTAGAGCAGAAGATGCCTGGTGATGGCCGGAGGCAGGTGTGGGGACCTCCGTCCGCCATTATGGATGATCGGATCCCTTCGGCAGTGCTGCAGGCGATCCGATCATCCATTTCAAGTACCGCACTGCCGCAGATGCTGTATTGATCACGGCATCTGTGGGGTTTATAGTGGACATCTGCGCGATTGCAGCCATTTATTCACAGGCTTTTCTGTGAATTCAATAGTAAATAGGTCGGATTGTGAAACCACGCCCCTTTTTGGCCATCCACGTCCCCTTTGTGGCAGACCACGCCCCTTTTCGGTTTTTCACAATGCAATGTCGGGTTAGACTGGGTTCACATCACGTTTTTGATGAAAAACAGATTCATCAAAACCGGACTAAACTGTATCAAAACGTGTGTACAAATTTTAATCCGTATACGGTTGAAAACCATATACGATTTTAAAAAACAATGCGTGGTTGCATCAGTTTTTAAGAAGAAAAAGGATATGTTTTTAACTTTTTACTTCATTATGAATAAAGTTTTACTTGTTTGATAGAAATTCTAATAAAAAACTGTGCAAAACCAGATGGAACCGTACGCACATACAGTTCTGAACAGTTCCCATTGACTCCCATGTTTAAAAAAAAAATACATATATGTTTAAATACTGTTTTTCACCCGGACCAAAAACTGTGGTAGACTACGGTTTTGGGTATAGGAAAAAAAAACTGTCAAAACAGTACAGGATGCAAAATGGACACAACCTGATACATCGTTTGGCATACGGTTTTCAATGGAGAGTCAATGCATACAATTTTCAATATGGTTCTGTACGGTTTTCAAATTGAAAACCTATACGGGAACTGTATTGCAAAAACATGGTGTGAATCCAGCCTTTAATTGGATTTTCCTGGTGCACACTGTCTGAGACAGTCTGACACTATGCACCAAAATAACTTGGAAAAACCCAACAAAAACTAGTGGGTTTTAGCTTAGTAAATGAGGGCCATTATATAGTTTTTGTGTAAAATGCAGACATAATATTTATTCTCACAAAACCACATTTAGTAATTGCTGTTGCTATAACACATGATGATAAGCTAGCAGTTGTTAATTCTCACTGATGGTGTTTCCTGCCCTAGTCTATCCCCGCAATCCCTTTTACTTATTCATCTCTCTGTTGTTTTTCATATTAAGAGGTTAATCTTGCACTCACAGAGAAAGATTCACTTACAGTGAGAAAGATACCAAATGGCTTTGTAGGCCACCTAAGCAGCTAACGTGGATTAGTGTTATATGAGAAAGCTTAGAATCATATAGATTAATACAAGGAAAATATTAACATTTACGTTCAGACTTATCCTGGATGCTAATAGCAAATGTTTAGATTTTGGAAAACAGCTTACTTACTCAATTCAAACAAATAGACTTTTCTGGAGGAAATCCAAAAATAAATTATTTTTTCAATAAACTTAAAAATAAAAAAATAAACCCTTTTTCCATTAAAAATATGTTATCAGGCACAAGTATATATTTATATTAAAAAAACATTGACAAACAAATAATGACCCGTCCGATAAAGCTGCCATATATGTTGTATTCTTTTGTAAACAGTAAAAATAAAACTGCCACACAATAAACTAATAATAATTATTAAATCAAAAAGTGTACCTAGTCCAAAATTAAGCTATTAAAAAATACAAATCATTCAATAAAAAAAAGAAATATAAAAGGTCACTGAGCTCAGTTTCCAATTAAGTGTCCTGCTCTATTATTACAGTGCAAGAGGTTAACAGTCTTCTATTAAATTGCTTGCTTTTCTGACAGGCAGACTTGATTGTAAGTTCCTTCTAGTATGAAGAGCTGTTTATTGTTTATAAAACACTATGTATGCTGGTGTTTTGTAGATTTGAAATGTATAACCAGGGAATTGTATTGGACTGTAAGAGATAAGAATGTCCTTGAATGTACTATTGTAGGCAGAGGATGCTGCACATACTGTACATTTGACTGTAATGTACAGGATACTAAATGTACCAGAGCCTCTACATATGTCCATATGCCTCTTTAAGACAAAGTGGTGTTCCATATTCAGCCTTGAGTCGTCTTATATTACATGGACTGATATTGATCTGAATGGCTGCCATAAAAACACCAACACTAGTACAATTATTTATAAAAAAAAAAATAAACACCCCCAGTGTTCTAAAGGAATTAAATGATGTAATAGACAGACCCCTATTTTTAATATTCAGGGACTCTATAGTAACAGGACTGTTCCCCAGGACTGGCGCATGGCAAATGTGGTGGCAATATTTAAAAAGGGGACAAAAGGTGCCCCAGGGAATTATAGACCTGTTAGTTTAACCTGTTGTATGTAAATTGTTTGAGGGTTTTCGAAGAGATGCTATTTTGGAGTATATTGATAAAAATAAATGTATGACCCCATATCAGCATGGGTTTATGAGGGATCTAACCTGATCAGCTTTTATGAGGAGGTGAGCTTCAGATTGGACCAGGGGGAATCGCTGGATGTCGCATATCTGGATTTTTACAAAGTATTTTTTATACGGTGCCACATAAAAGATTGGTGCATAAAATGAGAAGGATGGGGCTGGGGGAGAATGTGTGTAAGTAACTGACTCAATGATGAGAAACAGAGGGGGGTTATTAATGGTACTTATTCTGATTGGGTGACTGTTACTAGTGGGGTACCACAGGGGTCAGTCTTGGGTGCTGTTCTATTTAATATATTTATTATTGACCTTGTAGAGGGGTTGAATAGTAAAGTAGTAAGTGAACCGTCCAGAGAAGGATAGGTTTACTTTGGGCTCCTACTCTGAACAGTTCCTTAAATGTACTGAGGTGTCAGCAGAGAGCACTGTGGTCAGACAGAAAGGAAACTCAAAAAGAAAAGAGCTTCCTGTGGAGCATACAGCAGTTGCTAAGTACTGGAAGAATTAAGATTTTTTTAATAGAAGTATTTTACAAATCTGTTTAACATTCTGGCAGCAGTTGATAGAAAAAAGGAGTACCCCTTTAAAGGACCTTAAGATATATACCTTGGAAAAAAGACTAAACATAGATAAAAACTTTTAAATACATGAAGGGAATCAATACAGTAAAGGAGGAGAGGATATTTTAAACAAGAACAACTACCACAAGTGGTCATAGTTTTAATTTAAAGAGGCAAAGATTAAAAAGTAATTTCAAGTAATATACTTCCAGACAAATCTTATTGAAGACCTGGGGGAGCCCCAAAGGGTAGAGCCTGAAACGGTAGGTACAAGTTGGTAAGCCTCATGCAGAATCCAGTGTCGCCATGAAGTAACAGTTCGCCATGTGTCGCCATGGGGACTTTTTTGAAACAGTGGATTGATTCAATAGGCACACATTTATGATCATACGGAATGAGCTAAGCGGTTTTCTCACTGGGAAAAGTACAGAGTAAAAACCTTGCCTTAACAATGAGCCTCTAAGGTTTCATGCTTTAACGGATCTGTGCGCAGGTCTGTATTGACAAATCTTAAATGGCACCTGTCACCATTAATGCAATTTAATATATTATAGATAGCCTATTTGAATTACTTTTTTAATATACTTCTTCATAAAATGTTGTAATTTTGTGTTAAATTAACCCCTAAAAGTTTGGCAACCAGGGTCCTCCTCCTGGTCCTGCCTGCAGTCCTGCTGGCAGAGACAAAAGTCAGGAAATGCAGGTGGAACCTCAGCTCAGCACCGTGTATAGAGATGAATAGTTCAGCTCCTTTTCCCTTTGAGCTGAGCTACACTGTAGAGAAGGTTTCCTCAGCCCGGGTGCCTCCTGTTGCCAAAACTACCCTAACTCTCAGTATGCCCAGACAGCCAAATTAAAATTAAGGCAGGTGGATGTTTATCATGATGGTGGTAGTGAACTAGGGGGAATTAAAAATAATGAAATTAATAAATAAAAATTAAAAAGCACACAGGTCCTTGCCCCCTCTTGCTGCTGTTTAATGGCTCTCGGTTCCTGATGTTTACGTTTACTTCCTCTGACTTGTCGACACTGCATGAAATTCCTGCTCAGCCAGTCACTGGCTGCAGCGGTAATCCATCAGAGGAAGTGTGAGGCAGCGCTGAGCTGCAGGGACCAGGAGTTTCTCAAAATCAGAACAGGAGCTGTTCTGAAAGTTACCTGGGCACTTTGTCTTGTTTTTTTGTTTTCTTTTTTAAAACATCCCAACTCCATTTTGAAAAAAGGTTACTGTTAGGCCCAAGGCCTGTATGGGAATTCACTCTATGTATTTTATGAGTGTATTTGTGTATTGTAGAGTTTTATTGGGGCCTTATGACCTGACAGGATACCTCTGTTCAGGACCTAGGATACCACCCGTCATAACCATAGTCATAAAAATCTAAGGATGAGATTAAGAAACCCAGACTTGGACCGGTCATGCTTTTGTGGTGATTTGGAGGTCAAGGCCAGTCACCTTGGCCTGAAACTGGAGAACATGTAATAGTCCAACCTCCACCTGATCAACCTGGGGGGTTAAATGATGAGTGAATAACTCATTTTGACTTGAAATTTGATAAATGACAGGGTGGCCTCTGACATTTGCACATTAGTGTATACATGTGTTACATATGTGTTTTTTTGGCTGCAAGAATAGGGTCATTAAGTGTCACACAGGTGTTTGTTCTATTATTTCTGTATAGTATTGTAAAATAGAATAAAACACCTTTATATAATATTCATTTTTACAGATTCGGCGCAGAGCAGCCAGTGTATATCAACATAATTAGAGATCCTGTGAATAGATTTCTTTCCAATTACTTTTTTCGCCGGTTTGGAGACTGGAGAGGAGAACAAAATCACATGATCCGTACCCCAGGCATGAAAGAAGAGGAAAGGTACTTGGTAAGTCTTGCAAAACGTTACATACAAATTGACTTGTGTATGTTTAAAAGGAATATATCACCTGTGTTTATTTTTACTGGTTGTAGATAATTTTTGTACATGATTATGGGTGCAGCTATATTGTTGGAGCTGCTGTTAACAGAGATATACTTTTAAGTAGCCATATGGACCATATAAACCCTTATTCCGTAGAAGACTCATTGATTTTTATGAAACAGTGTCTTAGATATGCTCTATGCAAAAGTCAATTTGGGAGATTCATCAAGATATAAAATCCCATCCCTTCCCCAATATCGCGCCACACCCCTACCCCTTAATTCCCTGGTTGAACTTGATGTACATATGTCTTTTTTCGACCGTATTAACTATGTAACTATGTAAGACCTGTGCTGAGGAAAAGTTGACCAGTTGCCCATAGCAACCAATCAGATCGCTTCTTTTATTTTTCAGAGACCTTTTCAAAAATGAAAGAAGCGATCTGATTGGTTTCTATGGGCAACTGGTTTTGATGAATCTCCCTCATTGTCTTGCAGAAATGTCCACCCTCGTTTGCCAGTACCATGATGTTCCTACCTCCAAACTGTACTGTTGGTATGATGTTTTTAGGGTGATGTGCAGTGCCATTTCTCTTTCAAACATGGTGTGTATTATGGCATCCAAACAGCTTAATTTTGCTCTCTTCTGACTACATTATATTCTCCAATTATTTCACTGGCTTTTCCAAACTTCAAATGCTTTTTAGTCAGCAATGAAGTCTTACATGGTGGGCGTGCATACAGACCATGGCGCTGGAGTGCATTGATTAGTTTTTTTTTTTTTAGACAACAGTACCTGCTAATTCCAGGTCATTTTGAAGCTTCACAAGTAGTCTGTGGCTCTTGGACAACTCCTCTGGTTATTCTTTTCACTCTTCTGAAAAGGAGCACATGGTCAAAGCAAATTCATAGTGAAATAATTGCTGTTTCACTTCAGTATTATGGCCCCAGCAGTGCTCACTGGAACATTCAGAAGCTTAGAAATGTGCCTGTGACTAATGGCATTGCTATGTTTTGCAACAATTAGGTTGAGCTATCTCTTTGCTGTTACCTATTATGAGATCTGTCTCGTGTGACGTGTGGCTATAAGACCTTTTTGTGGGCCATCGGTTGGGACTTAACCAACTGATAATAATTTACACTGACAGAGGGTTGAATTGTTTTTTTTAAATACTGATAGATTTCAGGTGTTGTCTTGGCCATCCATGCTTTTTTTTTGCTTTTCCCTTACTTCATGTGTTCAATATTTTTTCCCTGTAAAATTTCACATTATTGCACAACTTAATTTCTAAGCCTATTATTATTATTATTTTTTGTGTGGGATGCATAGATTATGCGGGTTGTTATCAAAATCAGGTGAAAATTTCACGGCAAATTCACCTTTGTAAAGATTAGATGAATGAATATATATATATATATATATATATATATATATATATATATATAGTAGGGTCACACATACTGTATCCACAGTGTTAAATACGCTGCAGTTCAGCCTCAAAACCTTAAAGGACATCTATAGTGCACAATAACTAGATAAGTTATAGATCGCGGGGGGTCCGAGCGCTGGGGGCCCCCGCGATCTTCTGGGGGGCCGCGGCAATGTACAGGAAAGGTGGTGTTCCGTACCCGCTTGACGCGGCGGCCAACACGCCCCCTCCATGAATCCCATAGAGATACATGGAGGGGGAGTGTCTGCCGCGGCTTTCTGCTGGGGACGTAGCTTCACTTCCGGCAGACTGCCGCGGCCCCGTCCAGGAGATCACGGGGGGCCCCAGCGCTCGGACCCCACGTGATCTATAACTTATCCCCTATCCTATGGATAGGGGATAAGTTATTTTGCGCTGGAGTACTCCTTTAATGCACTCACAGGGTTGTGACTGAGTAGCCCTGCATGTCTGCTCGTAGCAGATCCGCAGCGTAGTTCCTGCTGCATGAAATATGCTGCAGATGTAGTATGTGTGCACCTACCGTACTAATTTTACTTGCTGTATCTGCTAATCTTTATTTATGCTAGATTTGCCAGTGCTAATTGCAGTATACAAAGTAATTTTTATTCTGTTAACTGTGTCTTGGGGTTTAACAGTACTGAGATAGAGGTATTAACCATATTCCTCTGGCTTTTTCTGCTTTAAAGTGTATATGTGCAAATAAATGTATCTGTGCTGCAAGTATCTGTGCAG